>NC_089806.1:8223245-8523245 GCF_029633855.1 Hoplias malabaricus
AGAATTCTTCAGTGAGACAGTACACCTGGATGAAGGTCTCAGATGGTAGAGTCAGTGCTGCCCGGCTGGATCGGATTTATATGTCCAAGCATTTTAGCAGTAGAATCACTGATAGCACCATTTCTCCTTCGGGGTTCTCTGACCATCATTTAGTTTCAGTCACAATTAGTCTATCACACTTTTCTAGCACCTCTTCATACTGGCATTTCAATGTGAAACTTCTACACGATGTTGAATTTTGTGCTAAGTTTAAATTCTTTTGGGAACGGTGGAGGAAGGAGAAGGAGCGGTTTGATTATTTGAGGCAGTGGTGGGAAGTTGGGAAAGCACAAATACGGGTTTTTTGTCAGCAATACACTGCTAGGTCTAGTATTAAGAATAAGCAGGTGATTCGGGATCTGGAGAAAGATATACAGTCTCTGGAGCTTGGTCTGACTGCGGACTGTGACTCCAGTGTTGTCAGGACTTTACAACGCAAAAAGTCAGAGCTGAGTTCTTTCCTTGATGAAAGGGTGAAGGGAGCCTTGGTTAGGTCCCGTTTCTGTTCTCTTGCAGACATGGATGCCCCAAGTGCTTTCTTCTTTAACCTGGAACGTTCAGTTGCTCAGCAAAAGAGGATGGCCTGTCTTCGTCTCCCAGACGGGCGAGTGTCTACAGACAATAAGGAAATGCGAAGATATGCGGTGGACTTTTACTCTGCCCTGTACTCTGCTGAACACTGTGACTCTGACTGCGCTGCCCAGCTTCTGGAGGGACTGCCTCAGCTGGACTCTGAGGCCAAGACTGCTCTGGACTCTGAACTGACTTTGAAAGAACTTACTGCGGCGATTGGGCAGCTCCACACTGGACGATCCCCAGGCATTGATGGACTTCCAGCTGACTTTTATAAACAGTTTTTTTGGGAATGTCTTGGGGGTGATTTCTATGATGTAATTTGTGAATGCAGTAGGGATGGGGTTCTACCTGATTCGTGTTTGCGTGCTGTGTTATCGTTACTGCCAAAAAAAGGGGATTTGTCACTTTTAAAGAACTGGAGACCAGTCGCTCTTTTAACCACAGACTATAAGATTTTTTCCAAATGTCTGGCGAACAGACTTAAACACTTTCTCTCTGCCGTGGTGCATAAGGATCAGTCCTATTGTATCCCAGGCAGAACTATTATGGATAATTTGTTTTTGGTGCGGGACATTCTGGATCTTTGTAAGGTTTCTGGGAGATCTGTTGGGTTGATCGCTCTCGATCAAGAGAAGGCTTTTGATCGAGTTGATCACCAGTACCTTTTTAATGTTCTTAGAGTGTTTGGGGTTGGGGATGTTTTCTCAGGCTGGGTGAGGTTGCTGTATTCTGGGGCCTCCTGTATGGTGAAGGTGGGAGGTGGGCTAAGCAGACCAATTGGGGTTTCCCGTGGCATTAGGCAGGGGTGTCCGATGTCTGGTCAGTTGTACAGTTTGGCCATTGAACCATTGCTTTTTCGTCTGAGAGAGAGGATAGTGGGATTTCAAGTTGCACAAATACATCAGTGTCCAAGCATTGCACTTTCTGCCTACGCTGATGATGTTACAGTTTTTATTAATGATGAGCAAGACGTGAGGTTTTTGTCTGAGGCTTTAAAGTTGTATGAGAAGGCTTCTTCAGCTAAAGTCAATTGGGACAAAAGTGAGGCACTATGGGCTGGTCAGAGAAAGGCAGGGGGATTACCTTCCCTTCCAGGCAGCTTGAGGTGGGCTACAGAGGGCTTGAAGGTACTGGGCGTGTTTCTTGGGACAGATGAGTTCCAGAAACAAAACTGGAATGGCGCAGTGGAGAGAGTGTGTACCAAATTGTCTCAGTGGAAATAGTTGCTTCCCCAGTTGTCCTATAGGGGGAGGGTGCTGGTTGCCAATAACTTGGTTGCTTCCACCCTTTGGCACAGATTCAGTGTTCTACAGCCACCAGCTGGACTGATGCAAGAGGTACAGAGACTGTTGGTGACATTCTTCTGGACGGGTCAACACTGGATCAGATCCGCTGCCCTGTATCTGCCAGTTCAAGAGGGAGGACAGGGTTTGGTGGACATCAGGTCCAGGGTTATGGCCTTTCGTCTGCAGGTTGCTCAGAGACTGATGTGCCGAGAGCGTCCCGCATGGATGGACACTGGAAATGCACTCTTACAACGAGCTGGTGGTCTGAACTTTAATCTCCATCTTTTCCTCATGGACTTAAGAGAAGCTGAACTTAGAGGACTTACTCCGTTCTATAGATCTGTGATGGAGGCCTGGAGAGTCTTTGTAGTTTCCAGGTCGACTGAGACACCTGCCGGCACCTGGTTATTTGAGGAGCCATTGTTTCTAAATTCCTTTGTATCATCGCTTTTGTTGTCCTCAAATACTGTGCGCTCCCGTCTGCTGGCTGCAGGATTCTCAAAGCTGGGCCACTTGGTGACTACCACAGTGGAGACAGTGAGGGAAAGAACTGGTTTCACTTCCAGGCGTCTGTTGGATCGGCTTGTGGCTGAGATAAGGAGATCTTTGCCTGTAGACTGCCGGAATTTCTTGACCAATCTGCCCGCTGTTGCACAGTGGAGAGATGGCTGTCCGTATGAGTTTCCCACTCTGGTTGTGGCCCCTGCTGTTAGAGAATGGACTGAGGATGAGGGGCGTCTGTTGTCCCTCAACACCCCGACCCTGGGTGTCTTTACCACACTCGGGAGGAAGACCCTCTACCTGATCTGTGTGAAGGTTTCACAGTTCCAGTTGTTGACTGATGTTCCATCGACCAGGTGGTCTGAGTTTTTTGGCCCTGACTCCTCCCCCAAAGGCTGCTGGCGGACCTTGTACAAGTGTCCGATTGAGAAACGGACAGCTGACCTCCAGTGGAGGATAGTGCATGGGGCGATAGCTACGAATAGACATCGGGTGCACCTCGATCCAAGCGCTGATGAGGGCTGCCCTTTTTGTTCTGAGAGTGAGACTGTCTTTCATATGTTTGTGCAGTGCACCAGGCTGGGCATTTTATTTCAGTTGCTAACTGCGTGGTTTCTATCTCTTGGTGAAGTATTTTCTTTCCAGTTGTTTATCTTTGGGCCTAAGTACACAGTGAGGAGAAAGAAAGCTTTAGTGTTGATAAATTTTCTCTCCGGCACAGCGAAGTTAGCCATATGGAAGTCCAGGAAGAACCGGATGTTGGGTAGAGGTGCAGTGGAAGTGAGGGCAGTGTTTGAGGGACTAGTGGCTGCGCGACTCAGATTAGAGCATGCGTATTACAGACTGACTGGGAACTTGACGGAGTTTGAATCCATTTGGGGAATAAATGAAGTTCTGTGCAGAGTTCAGGAAAATGGTGATTTGATGTTGACTTTTTAGTCTTCCCTTTATTATAATCCTTTTAATGTTTATATAAATTATTACACGGTTTTGTAAGGTCTTTGTTTTCTGGCTATAATAAAGGTTTTATCAATCTCTCTCTCCCTCTCTATATATATCTCTCTCTATCTCTCTCTCTCTCTCTCTCTCTCTTTCACTGTCTCCCTCTCTCTCTCTCTCTGTCTCTCTCTCTCTGTCTTTCACTGTCTCTCTCTCTCTGCCTCTCACTCTATCTCTCTATCTCTCTCTCCTTCTCTCTCTCTTTCACTGCCTCCCTCTCTCTCTCTCTGTCTCTCTCTCTCTCTCTCTCTCTGTCTTTCACTGTCTCTCTCTCTCTGCCTCTCACTCTATCTCTCTATCTCTCTCTCCTTCTCTCTCTCTTTCACTGCCTCCCTCTCACTCTATCACTCTCTCTCTCTCTCTCTTTCTCTCTCTCTCTCTCTCTCTCTCTCTCTCTCTCATTCTATTTCAAAATATTTAAGTACAACAGTAATATAGATATTTTAATGTGGAAATGATTAGAACATTAGAGTGTAATTAATTGAGTACAGCACCGTTTCTCAGAGCACTCTTTTCTGATTGGTGTGTTTCAGAGGAAGAGACATTACTGGAGACTGGACAGTAAAAGTCTGACACTCTTCCAGAACGACTCGGGAGCCAAGTACTACAAGGTAAGACGCACTGTGTTTAGCCCAGAGACTTTGTTTATAAAACATTCCGAGATTTTATTTTAGAGGCATTTTAAATAAAATCCTGATTCAGTAGTGATTTATAAAATGTGAATTTTACTGAATGTATCTGTTAAAATGAAAATAAGTCACCAGACAGGAACACACTGCTGTGCCATTTGTCTTTACAGACACAGAGCTTTTATTAATCATCTGCCTCTACTTCAGATTCAGGGTTAAATTTAAGCACCTTTATAAACGTGGACAGATGAATGTACAGGAGTCTGATTGCTCACTGATGTCCTTTGATCCCAGGCTTATATTTGTTAGGGCTGCACCAGGATATTTAAACGATAGCGGAATAATATCCATATTCACTGGTATTTGCCAAAATACCTGCGTTTGGTGAGCAATTTATTGCACGTGTAAAAATACCTCCATTACATTCATTTTAATTTAATTTCCAGTTTCATTCCTGTGAATGTTTATGTAACGAAACCAATCACCCCACAGTTCCAATGATGGGGTCTACAACTAGACATTTAGACATTTATCTCACGTATATTTACTGTGACGATGCAGCGGGGTTTATTTTGGTTTCGTGGAGAAACTGCGTGTAAATTATGTTCAGTGTTCGATGAAGTTTGCCGTCGTTGTTGGCTAAAAGCTGAGTAGTTTATGGGATATATTTTTTTTTTCTTGAAGAAGCTGCTGGCTGTAATTGTGCAGAAGGTGTGGGGCCAGTCTGATGGTCTCCTCCAGGTCTATTTCTATCATTCGCCTACTGTAACTGTTAAAATACCCAGACTGCTGTCTGTCTGAGACAGTTTTTACTCCTCTCCCACAGACAGGCAGGGCTTTGGGTGGACTCTCTCTCTCTCTCTCTCTCTCTCTCTCTCTCAGTCTGAGATTCTGTCCCCCGCTCATTTCTCTCTCTGTTTCTCCATCTCTCTCTTTCTCTCTCTCTCTCTCTTCCCCTCTCTCCTTTCTCTCAGTCTGAGATTCTGTCCCCCGCTCATTTCTCTCTCTGTTTCTCCATCTCTCTCTCTCTCTCTCTCTCTTCCCCTCTCTCCTTTCTCTCAGTCTGAGATTCTGTCCCCCGCTCATTTCTCTCTGTTTCTCTTTCTCTCTCTCTCTCTCTCTCTCTCTCTTCCCCTCTCTCCTTTCTCTCAGTCTGAGATTCTGTCCCCCGCTCATTTCTCTCTCTGTTTCTCCGTCTCTCTCTTTCTCTCTCTCTCTCTCTCTCTCGCTCTCTCTCTAGCTCTCTCTCTCTCTCTCTCTAGCTCTCTCTCTCTATCTCTATCTCTCTCTCTCTCTCTCTCTCTCATTTCTCTCTATAGCACTCTGTCTTTGTTCTCTGTCTTTTTAAGCTAAATCTGAGTATATTTTGAATATATTTTGCTCAGGGAGAGCAGATCATTTGTGTGATTTTATTCATTTTACTTCTTAAATGTGTGTACACAAGGTGTAATTGTGTTCTATTTGGCTTCTTTAGACATCATTCCACACAGTGACGACACGTAACAAACCTGATTAATTAGACTTACGTTATCTTGTGTTACCAAACTCTCCACCACTCTCCACTGTCTTTACAAGGCCCTGGATTGGTTCAGAGATTTCACATCTGTTCCCACTCTGATACGTCTGTGCTTTCACCCACGTTTACACTTTATCCCGTGATCACATCTGGCTCCATAAGACTACACAAGGACCTGCCGATGAAGATTGATTTGAACTGAAACTTGACTGATTAGAGAGAGAGAAAGATGAACCCCTTTAAAGGGGATATATTATGGAAAGAATACCTTGTCCATGTGTATATTTAGATATTAATTTGACCACCAACCCACACACTGTGAATCTTACATAAGCTGGAGATACCTGTCCTGCCCCCTCATCTGAGTCTCTCCAATCACTGCGCTGGACCTGCTTTTTATGGGAGAGCGCAAGGACGAGGTAAATGAAGCAAAACCAACCCAATGAGCGTGGAGAAAAAGGAGCACTGAGAAAGAAACTGAGAAAATGAGAACAGAGAAAAAAGAGAACTGAGCGAAAACAACTAAAAACCAGAGCTTCTGCTCCTCGCTCGTGAACTGAGCTGTGGCTCATTCTCATTTAAAGGAACAGGCTCTGAAACTGGGCGTTCTCAGCAGGGATGTTTAGACAGGGGTAAAAGCTGCTGTGGTGTCCCTTGTGAGATTTTGACCAAAGAAGGTCACAGATGTTGTATGAAGTTTGATTTGTGGAGAAACTTGCCAACTCATTTCTTTACAGTGGTGGTGATAGGAACCAGGAGTCAATATTATTATAGTCATTTTATTTATTACAAAATAGTAATATGCTGTTTGTGAAGTAGTTCTCAAAGGCAACACGGTGGTGCAGCTCCAGGGAGTGTGGTGTGTTCTCCCTGTGTCTGCGTGGGTTTCCTCCGGGTGACTGTGTGTGAGGAGTGTGGTGTGTTCTCCCTGTGTCTGCGTGGGTTTCCTCCGGGTGACTGTCTGTGAGGAGTGTGGTGTGTTCTCCCTGTGTCTGCGTGGGTTTCCTCCGGGTGACTGTCTGTGAGGAGTGTGGTGTGTTCTCCCTGTGTCTGCGTGGGTTTCCTCCGGGTGACTGTCTGTGAGGAGTGTGGTGTGTTCTCCCTGTGTCTGCGTGTGTTTCCTCTGGGTGACTGTCTGTGAGGAGTGTGGTGTGTTCTCCCTGTGTCTGCGTGTGTTTCCTCTGGGTGACTGTCTGTGAGGAGTGTGGTGTGTTCTCCCTGTGTCTGCGTGTGTTTCCTCCGTGTGACTGTCTGTGAGGAGTGTGGTGTGTTCTCCCTGTGTCTGCGTGGGTTTCCTCCGGGTGACTGTCTGTGAGGAGTGTGGTGTGTTCTCTCTGTGTCTGCGTGGGTTTCCTCCGGGTGATTGTCTGTGAGGAGTGCGGTGTGTTCTCCCTGTGTCTGCGTGTAGAAAAATCTATGGAATGTTCTTTTAATTCTTAAAAGAAGTCTGTTTATAGCCTTTAAGTCACTGCTGTAAGGCCACACTTAAGATTATTACTGTTATAACCATGTGACTACTTTCCTGGTGTGTACAGATTTAACAGTAGAAGAAAAAAAGAGTAAGAATGCAGATCTGTAACTGACTCTAAAGCCTGTAGCCTGAAGGGTTAAAGAGACCTAGGGTGTGTGCGTGGGTTTCCTCCGGGTGAGTGTCTGTGAGGAGTGTGGTGTGTTCTCCCTGTGTCTGTGTGGGTTTCCTCCGGGTGACTGTCTGTGAGGAGTGTGGTGTGTTCTCCCTGTGTCTGCGTGGGTTTCCTCCGGGTGACTGTGTGTGAGGAGTGTGGTGTGTTCTCCCTGTGTCTGCGTGGGTTTCCTCCGGGTGACTGTCTGTGAGGAGTGTGGTGTGTTCTCCCTGTGTCTGCGTGGGTTTCCTCCGGGTGACTGTCTGTGAGGAGTGTGGTGTGTTCTCCCTGTGTCTGCGTGTGTTTCCTCTGGGTGACTGTCTGTGAGGAGTGTGGTGTGTTCTCCCTGTGTCTGCGTGTGTTTCCTCCGTGTGACTGTCTGTGAGGAGTGTGGTGTGTTCTCCCTGTGTCTGCGTGGGTTTCCTCCGGGTGACTGTCTGTGAGGAGTGTGGTGTGTTCTCCCTGTGTCTGCGTGTGTTTCCTCTGGGTGACTGTCTGTGAGGAGTGTGGTGTGTTCTCCCTGTGTCTGCGTGTGTTTCCTCCGTGTGACTGTCTGTGAGGAGTGTGGTGTGTTCTCCCTGTGTCTGCGTGGGTTTCCTCCGGGTGACTGTCTGTGAGGAGTGTGGTGTGTTCTCCCTGTGTCTGCGTGGGTTTCCTCCGGGTGACTGTCTGTGAGGAGTGTGGTGTGTTCTCCCTGTGTCTGCGTGGGTTTCCTCCAGGTGACTGTCTGTGAGGAGCGTGGTGTGTTCTCCCTGTGTCTGCGTGTGTTTCCTCCAGGTGACTGTCTGTGAGGAGTATGGTGTGTTCTCCCTGTGTCTGCGTGGGTTTCCTCCGGGTGACTGTCTGTGAGGAGTGTGGTGTGTTCTCTCTGTGTCTGCGTGGGTTTCCTCCGGGTGATTGTCTGTGAGGAGCGTGGTGTGTTCTCCCTGTGTCTGCGTGTGTTTCCTCCAGGTGACTGTCTGTGAGGAGTATGGTGTGTTCTCCCTGTGTCTGCGTGGGTTTCCTCCGGGTGACTGTCTGTGAGGAGTGTGGTGTGTTCTCTCTGTGTCTGCGTGGGTTTCCTCTGGGTGACTGTCTGTGAGGAGTGTGGTGTGTTCTCCCTGTGTCTGTGTGGGTTTCCTCCGGGTGACTGTCTGTGAGGAGTGTGGTGTGTTCTCCCTGTGTCTGCGTGGGTTTCCTCCAGGTGACTGTCTGTGAGGAGCGTGGTGTGTTCTCCCTGTGTCTGCGTGTGTTTCCTCCAGGTGACTGTCTGTGAGGAGTATGGTGTGTTCTCCCTGTGTCTGCGTGTGTTTCCTCCAGGTGACTGTCTGTGAGGAGTATGGTGTGTTCTCCCTGTGTCTGTGTGGGTTTCCTCCGGGTGACTGTCTGTGAGGAGTGTGGTGTGTTCTCTCTGTGTCTGCGTGGGTTTCCTCCAGGTGACTGTCTGTGAGGAGTATGGTGTGTTCTCCCTGTGTCTGCGTGTGTTTCCTCCAGGTGACTGTCTGTGAGGAGTATGGTGTGTTCTCCCTGTGTCTGTGTGGGTTTCCTCCGGGTGACTGTCTGTGAGGAGTGTGGTGTGTTCTCTCTGTGTCTGCGTGGGTTTCCTCCAGGTGACTGTCTGTGAGGAGTATGGTGTGTTCTCCCTGTGTCTGCGTGTGTTTCCTCCAGGTGACTGTCTGTGAGGAGTATGGTGTGTTCTCCCTGTGTCTGTGTGGGTTTCCTCCGGGTGACTGTCTGTGAGGAGTGTGGTGTGTTCTCTCTGTGTCTGCGTGGGTTTCCTCCAGGTGACTGTCTGTGAGGAGTATGGTGTGTTCTCCCTGTGTCTGCGTGTGTTTCCTCCAGGTGACTGTCTGTGAGGAGTATGGTGTGTTCTCCCTGTGTCTGTGTGGGTTTCCTCCGGGTGACTGTCTGTGAGGAGTGCGGTGTGTTCTCCCTGTGTCTGCGTGTAGAAAAATCTATGGAATGTTCTTTTAATTCTTAAAAGAAGTCTGTTTATAGCCTTTAAGTCACTGCTGTAAGGCCACACTTAAGATTATTACTGTTATAACCATGTGACTACTTTCCTGGTGTGTACAGATTTAACAGTAGAAGAAAAAAAGAGTAAGAATGCAGATCTGTAACTGACTCTAAAGCCTGTAGCCTGAAGGGTTAAAGAGACCTAGGGTGTGTGTGTGTGTGTGGCCCAGGCGAGGTGTTTGGCAGGGCTCCAGCGAGGCTCGTGCCGGGCTCTGTGGCGTCCAGTTCTGCCCTGTAATCACCGCAGCTCTGCCCTGGTCCTGCCGCCTGTAATGTGGAGCTCAGAGAAAACCACACACCCCCACGCTCGAATCTGCAGGACGCTGCGATCTGATTGGCTCAGAGCACTCCTCCATTCTCTAACAAGCGTCTCCTCGTGGTTCAGCCCGAAAGGAGAGTTGGAAAAAGCCTCTCAGACGATTTCAGAGGAGAGAGAGAGAGAGAGAGAGAGAGAGAGAGAGGGAGAGGGAGAGAGAGAAGAAAAGCCTAGAAAGTGTATCTGTCTTTTTGGATTTAGACGAGAGGGCAAACCTCCTCTGGAAGATTCTCTCGGAGACGATAGAGCTTAACATCTCTGTATGTGTTTGTTTGGATTGGATTTATTTATTCATTTGTGTAAATTCTCAAACATTTAGAGTGATTTGAGTCCAGTGTGAATCTAAAGTGTGTGCTGTGTTTACAGGTTAATTCTGTATGAATCCAGGGTAATTGTTGTCATCTTTAGGCCGTCTCCGGGGTCTTTTCTTCAGTCTCTAATGACACACACACTGCAGAAATGTGTAGTGGTTGCATTTTCACAGTAAAGTAGTGGAGTGATTTTAATCTTGGGTGCATTTGCTTCATCGTATGGTCTTTCAGCTGTTTGAGTCATTAACAATGTGTGTGTGTGTGTTATACAGGAGATCCCCCTGTCAGAGATTCTTCAGGTGGATTGTGCGAGGGACTTCTCAAGCCTGGCCCAGGGGGGCAATCCTCACTGTTTTGAGATCATCACAGACAACATGGTGTACTACGTTGGGGAGAACACCGGGAGCCTGCATCCGAACCCCAGTTTGGCCGCGAGCGGCGTGGGACTGGAGGTGTCTCAGAGCTGGGAGAAGGCCATCCGTCAGGCCCTAATGCCGGTCACGCCACAACCCAGCGTCTGCAGTGGCCCGGGACAGGGCAAGGACCACAGTGAGTAACACACACACACACACACATAGACACACAGAGATGCAAGCTGGATCAAACAACATGGTTCTATGAACAGCCCGTGTTTGTAGTTTCTATAAAAATGAAAATAGCATTGCTTATGACAGCCATAAACACGACAGTGATGTATATACATTGTTCAACAGTCTTCGGACTGTGGTGTTTTGCAGTAAACATTGTAGCTAATGCAGTTACTCAGTGAGTACGCGGTCTGTGATTGTGGGGCTGTACCCAGCACTGAGCTGTAACACCATCTTCCAACGGGATCATGGTTAAATTACAGATTTTACAATGAACCCAATCATAGAGCGAACCCTGAGATCTGGTTTTCTGAGAATGTTCTCACTGCCCGTGAAGATGGCTCACACTCTGAAGAGCCCACAATTATGTGGTGAGCCTCATCTCTCTCTGAGATGACTGTACACACAGTTCCAGCCACAAACACTCCAGTCTCACACCACTGATGTTTGACAGGAAAAGGCCGGTGTCTTCTGTAATCCAGCCTTTATCTGCTGCTCAATGTGTTGATCTGAAACATCAATCAATCATCTTCTTTTCCGCTTTCAGGGTCACGGTGATCTGACACATTTTAATAAACAGAATGAAACAGAATAGAGTTAAGGCTGAAGAGACGGTTGAGAAGTTAAAGGATGATTTCATAAGACTGTGTCCATTCCTGAAACCTAATTGAAGGCTTTTGTGTTGGAAGTTATTTTTGGTTAGTTTCCAGCTTTTGATCCGCCTCTCTCAGGAAGGTGTGGGGTTATGGCCTGACACAATGGATCTTGCGCATGCTGATTGTATCTGGGGTAAAATTTCCAGCACTGGATTGTCCTGTCATAGATATACATCCTAGGTGTCGTTCATAGATAATACTATCTACAAATATTAGAAAATATTAGACCTACCTTTCACAGGATATTTATACGTGGAGCACTAAATGTTGCTCTAAAACATGATTTTAAAATTGTGTAAAATGATTAATCAGGTTTATCTCTGTTCACAGACCTTACTAATCTTTGTCCAGGTAGATAGGTAGATTCTGTGTTACAGTTGTTGCACAATAAAATGAAATGTAAGTTAGCATCTACTGGAAGTGCAGTATTAGTACTGTAAAATATTCATTCATTCATTGTCTGTAACCCTTATCCAGTTCAGGGTCGCGGTGGGTCCGGAGCCTACCCGGAATCACTGGGCGCAAGGCAGGAACACACCCTGGAGGGGGCGCCAGTCCTTCACAGGGCAACACACACTCACATATTCACTCACACACTCACACCTACGGACACTTTTGAGTCGCCAATCCACCTACCAACGTGTGTTTTTGGAGCGTGGGAGGAAACCGGAGCACCCGGAGGAAACCCACGCAGACACAGGGAGAACACACCACACTCCTCACAGACAGTCACCCGGAGGAAACCCACGCAGACACAGGGAGAACACACCACACACCTCACAGACAGTCACCCGGAGGAAACCCACACAGACACAAGGAGAACACACCACACGCCTCACAGACAGTCACCCGGAGGAAACCCACACAGACACAAGGAGAACACACCACACGCCTCACAGACAGTCACCCGGAGGAAACCCACACAGACACAGAGAGAACACACCACACTCCTCACAGACAGTCACCCGGAGGAAACCCACGCAGACACAGAGAGAACACACCACACTCCTCACAGACAGTCACCCGGAGGAAACCCACGCAGACACAGAGAGAACACACCACACTCCTCACAGACAGTCACCCGGAGGAAACCCACGCAGACACAGAGAGAACACACCACACTCCTCACAGACAGTCACCCGGAGGAAACCCACACAGACACAAGGAGAACACACCACACTCCTCACAGACAGTCACCCGGAGGAAACCCACGCAGACACAGAGAGAACACACCACACTCCTCACAGACAGTCACCCGGAGGAAACCCACGCAGACACAGGGAGAGCACACCACACTCACACAGTGTGACAGAGACACTACCTGCTGCACCACTGTGCTGCCCCTATTGTAAAATATGAATATATAAATTGTAATATTGTATAGATCAGAAATGAGTTATATATATATTTATGCATATGTTGAAAAAGAACATTCATTCACTCACAGTCATTGTCTGTAACTGTTTATTCAGTTCAGGGTCATGGCAGGACAGGAGCTGGCAATATGAACATATTTATAATAAATCCATTAGATTCGATAAGTTAAGGTACAACTCTATTGATTCCTGAAAGGAATTAGTGTGTTACAGTAGCTTACGTACAGATAAACAGAACATACAAATATATAATCAAATCACAACAAAATAGATGTAATAATAATATTTATTTATACAAATAAAATGTAAGGATCATAATATACACCATAAACACAGAATATGTGTTAGTCCAGATGTGCAGTGTATACAGATGCATGGATGTGTTAGCTCCAGATCAAAGTGAACACAAGGGCCAGTGCAGTGTAACAGTATTAATGTAGAGGTTGGTTACATTAACAGAGTAAACAATTTGAGATAATTGTGTATGTGTGTGTATATATAAGTATCACTCTCCAGATTTGTTCATTCTGAGCACCGGGAGCTTGTTGCTAATGTGGATTGCCTCTAACCTTGACCTATTTAACACTGTGGTGAAGTCAATAGTTCCCATAGTTTACTCAATACCACAGTGGCCCGGCGTGCCCCCTGGATTAACAGCTATGTGGAGCCACTGCTGTCATTTCTGTTTCATAATACTCATTGATTTTTAATGACAGCGGCACAGTGGCGCAGCAGGTAGTGTTAGCAGTCACACAGCTCCAGGGACCTGTCTGGTGTGTTCTCTCCGCATGGGTTTCCTCCAGATGTCCTGGTTTCCTCCCACAGTCCAAAAACACACGTTGGTAGGCGGACTGGCGATTCAAAAGTGTCCGTAGGTGTGAGTGTGTGTGTGTGACCCTGAACTGGATAAGCACTTACAGACAATGAATGAATATATATGTATATATATACAGTATATTCTGTATACTACTGTAATACACACAGCTTCAGTTCCTGTCAGATTTTTGTCTGTTGGTTCCATCAGTTGAGGCAGGTTAAGTGTGTGAAGTGTGTGAAGTGTGCTTGTGTGTTTCTCCAGAATGTTGCTGACCAGTAATAATAGCTTATTTTGCACTAGTTAGTCTTGCGTAAACTGCATGCTCATTTCATCAGCCACTGGCCTCAAACTCTATGGAGGTGTAGAGTGATCTCCAATAGACTCGATTCTGTGGGTTCTGGTCTAAATTCTTTTTTTTTTTTTTTGTCCAGTGAGTATTTAAGAGCCTTGCTCTATTTTAGAGTAGATACAGTTCGTTGTGAAAGTATTCGGCCCCTTGAACTTTTCAACCTTTTGCCACATTTCAAGCTTCAAACTTAAAGATATAAACATTCAATTTTTTGTGAAGAATCAACAACAAGTGGGACACAATCGTGAAGTGGAATGAAATTTATTGGATGTGTCAAACTTTTTTAACAAATAAAAAACTGAAAAGTGGGGCGTGCAGCAAACTCACTCCAGAAGTTCAGTGAGGATCTCTGAATGATCCAGTGTTGTCCCAAATGACTGATGATGATGAATACAATCCACCTGTGTGTGATCAAGTCTCCGTATAAATGCACCTGCTCTTTGATAGTCTCAGGGTTCTGTTCAAAGCGCAGAGAGCATCATGAAGACCAAGTAACACACCAGGCAGGTCCGAGATTTCCCAAGCTTTAAACATCCCAAGGAGCACTGTGCGAGCAATCATACTGAAATAGAAGGAGTATCAGACCACCGCAAATCTACCAAGACCTGGCCGTCCCTCTAAACTTTCATCTCGAACAAGGAGAAGACTGATCAGAGACGCAGCCAAGAGGCCCATGATCACTCTGGATGAACTGCAGAGATCTATAGCTGAGGTGGGAGAGTCTGTCCATAGGACAACAATCAGTCGTACACTGCACAAATCTGGCCATTATGGAAGAGTGGCAAGAAGAAAGACATTTCTCAAAGATATCCATAAAAAGTCTTGTTTAAAGTTGGCCACAAGCCACTGGGAGACCCACCAAACCTGTGGAAGAAGGTGCTCTGGTCAGATGATACCAGAATCGAGTTGTTTGGCCACAATGCAAAACAATATGTTTGGCTCATCACCCTGAACACACCATCCCCACTGTCAAACATGGTGGTGGCAGCATCATGGGTTGGGCCTGCTTTTCATCAGCAGGGACAGGGAAGATGGTCAAAATTGATGGGAAGATGGATGAGGCCAGATACAGGACCATTCTGGAAGAAAACCTGTTGGAGTCTGCAAGAGACCTGAGACTGGGACGGAGATTTATCTTCCAACAAGACAATGATCCAAAACATAAAGACAAATCTACAATGGAATGGTTCACAAACGTATCCAGGTGCTGGAGAATCCAATCGAGAATCTGTGGAAAGAGCTGAAGACTGCTGTTCACCAACGCTCTCCATCCAACCTCACTGAGCTCCAGCTGTTTTGCGAGGAAGAATGGGCGAGAATTTCAGTCTCTCGATGTGCATAACCGATAGAGACATAGCCCAAGCGACTTGCAGCTGTAATTGCAGCAAAAGGTGGCGCTACAAAGTATTAACGCAAGGGGCCGAATAATATCGCACGCCCCACTTTTCAGTTTTTATTTGTTAAAGTTTGACACATCCAATAAATTTCATTCCACTTCACGATTGTGTCCCACTTGTTGATTCTTCACGAAAAATTAAATGTTATATCTTTAATGTTTGAAGCCTGAAATGTGGCAAAAGGTTAAAGTTCAAGGGGCCGAATACTTTCACAAGGCAATGTACATATTTAAAAACAAAGCCCATGAATCGTTTTGCTTTAATTTCTATAATATAATTGTGTTTTAAAAAATACTTTCTTCATATTTTACTTTCTGTATTGACTTTTCTGACTTCTTCCTCTGTGCTGAAGGGGTGTAAATCAGACGTTACAAACTTCAGCAGGATTTCGTCTCTGTTTCAGTGAGAAATAAATAACACAAGGTTAAACCAGGCTTCTGTTGTCACTAGATCAGATATATTTCTTTATTTCTCTCTCTTTTTTCAGAGGAGCTTTCCATCAGCATATCAGTGTCGAACTCACAGATCAAGGAGAATGTGGTGAGTGTGGATAAATTGTATAAATAAGTTTATATTCATTTTTATTTTGAAAAACAATAAATTCCACCATAAATTCGAGGACTGAATTAATGACAATAACGTACAGTTCATTTCCTCTATGTTCTTCAAGCTCTCACAGTTATTCATCTAAATATTCAACTCTACCCAATTAATATTCAACTGTAATATGAATATATTATTATTATTTAATTAAATATTTATGTATTTATTTTAAAACAGAGTAATCCCATAAAAGGGACTGTGTAATGGAACTTTACTAAACATGTTTGTGTTTATTTTGAAGGACATCAGCTCGGTGTACCAGATTTTTGCTGATGAGGTGCTGGGCTCGGGGCAGTTTGGGATCGTTTACGGGGGTGAGACACTCCATTTCAGTCTGTGCCATAGTTTCATTGTTTACCTGCACTAACAACATCTGAAGGGTCCTGAACTTAAAGGAGCAATCAGTCGTTTTCTACCGTGGTTCTTCTTCTTGTTTTAAAACGGCTGTTATATCGCCACCTACTGGCCGAAAAGAACCAGAGAATTATAAACGTACTCCTGAACTTTTAAACATGGCCACTCCCGAGTGAGGGACCCTCTCTGTGGGGCTTCCATTGGATCATTCCAGTGACTCCATTATTAAATAATTACATTCATGGATATTGTTGGTGAAACTGATTAACTGCTCCTTTAACTTGTTTATGCCTCTCTCTCGCATTCAGAGCTGTAGAGAAGGGCAGTATATCTGCTGCTTTATCTGCTCCTGGCTCCTGTCGTAATGTTATTCACAGTCAGTCCGTTTGTTTTGAAATGTACAGAGGGTGATCTAACAGAGAATAAATTCTTAGTTAAACAAAAAACATCACGCGTCAGGGTCTGTTTCTGTTGTAACTCTGAAGAAACAACAATAAAGGAAGCACCCAGCTTCTTTTCTGCAGTGATAGGCAACGCACGTAGCGCAGAGAATGCCCCGTCTGGTTTTTTATGGTAGGAACAAACCATAAGAACATAACATGTTAAAGGAGTTCAAATCTAAATGGTTCAACCCTGAGACGTATTGAAGGTCAGGGTTAGATCAATGATTCTGACTGAAGTCAGTCCTCCTCCTTCTTTTGTTGTTTCTCTTAAAAAGGCAAGCACAGGAAAACCAAGAGGGACGTTGCCATTAAAGTTATAGATAAGATGAGGTTCCCCACCAAGCAGGAGAGCCAGCTGAGGAACGAAGTAGCCATTTTACAGGTAATTAGCAGTAATCTGTAAAAAATACAATTATTATTTAATGAAACGTGAAATATTAATAAAATATTATATACGTTGAATGCAACAATATTTGGATTGGTTTGGAATTCAAATCATATTACGATAAAGCATTTAATATGATCTCTCTTTCTCTTGGTCTCTCTCTCTCTCTCCCCCTCTCTCACTCCCTCTCTCTCTCTCTCTCTTTCTCTCTCTCTCTTTCTTTCCCTTTCTCTCTCTCTCTTTCTCTCTCTCTCTCTCCCTCTTTCTTTCTCTCTCTCTCTCTCCCTCTCTTTCTTTCTCTCTCTCCCCCCCTCTCACTCTCTCTCTTTCTCTCTCTCTCACTCTCTCTCTTTCTCTCTCTCTCTCCCTCTCTCTCTCTCCCCCCTCTCTCACTCTCTCTCTTCCTCTCTCTCTCTCTCTCTTTCTCTTGCTCTCTCTCTCTTCCTCTCTCTCTCTCTCTCTCTTTCTCTTGCTCTCTCTCTCTTTCTCTCTCTCTCTCACTCTATCTCTCTCTCCCCCACTCTCTCTCTTTCTCCCTCTCTCTCCCACTCTCTCTCTCTCTTTCATTCTTTCTTTCTTTCTTTCTTTCTCTCTCTCTCACTCCCTCTCTCTCTTTTTTTCTCACTCTCTCTCCCTCTCTTTCTCTCTCTCTCTCTTCCTCTCTCCCTCTTTATATCTCTCTCTCTCTCTGCCCCCCCCTCTCTCTTTCCCTCTCTCTCTCTCTCTCTCTCTCTCTCTCTCTCTCTCTCTCTCTCTCTCTCTCTCTCTCTCTCTCTCTCTCTCTGTAGAATCTGCACCACCCTGGTATAGTGAATCTGGAGTGTATGTTTGAGACTCCGGAGCGGGTGTTTGTTGTGATGGAGAAACTCCATGGTGATATGTTGGAGATGATCCTTTCCAGTGAGAAGAGTCGGCTCCCTGAGCGTCTCACCAAATTCCTGGTGACCCAGGTTAGTGACCGGATTATACACATGGTGCTGGCACAGTCAAACCCTCCATCACACGCCATAATGAGTAACACACTGAACGGGACAGAACGGTTTTAGTTAAAGGACCCTTACTCTATTATTATATATGAACTTTATATTTTACCTACAGCACTGTTGCATCTTCTATTGCTGGCTGTGTTTACATGCCAGGATCATCACCAGTCTGAATGAACTCATGAAATCACGGGTGTAGGGCCAGCAGCAGCCTGATGCCCAAGTGTCTGTCAGCACCGTTGTGTTTTTAATTAATCTACAATTATGAGAGACTGGAAAATTCGGACTGTCAAAAGACAGCTTTTAAAGTTCAGACGAGGTGTTTACGTAAAGGTACGTGTGTATACCCTCGTAGATCAGTAAGCTTTACAGTGTCAGAAATCCCATTAGCAAACCTTTACACTAAGTATAAACCTGAACCAGCAGCTATACTGACACCCTGTGGCCTGGATGTATCAGAAACAGTAAACCTGCTTTACACACGGCTTGTGTTCGGTCGTATGAACTTCTGTCTTCTCCCCCATTTAAATTTTTATGTGTTTTTCACCATTCACACGTTTAGGTTTTTAACAGGTTTTTTTTCAAAGCAGAGGGGAAACAGCTTTTGTTTGTATTTATCGACAATGCTGCTAGAATTTAGCAATAGCACTTTAAGGACTTAACAGCCAGAGTTCCCATCCCACTGGGACCGACAGGCCTCCGACAGGAAGAAGCAGACAGCGGGCCTGCGAATGTAAACAGAAAAGGGGAAGGCACCATATTAGCATTAGCTATCACGCTAACAGAAGTTAACAGCACATTGAGTTGGCCACATCACTCAAACGTTTGTAAATAACATGTTTTTAAGTAAGTCCATGAATTAGTTGAGGGACTAAGAAGCAATTAGATTAATTTTAAATGAGTGGTACTTTATAGAAAAATAAATAAATAGTAGCTTACTTAAATATTGTTGGCCCTTTTTTGGTGGTGAATATGACTGACAGCTTTAGAAAAGGCATTTGAATTTGTGGGCTAAAGTCTGACTGGTCTGTTTCCGTTTTTTTCTCAGATTCTGGTGGCACTAAGACACCTCCATTTTAAGAACATTGTCCACTGTGATTTGAAGCCTGAGAATGTGCTTCTGGCCTCAGCCGAACCTTTTCCTCAGGTGAGCACAGTCCCTCTCCTCATACACTACACACAGTACAGTACAGTAACGACACGAACGCAAAGTGTCATTGATGGGAAGCAGTGTAGCGCCCCCATGTGACTGAATGTAGAAGTGCTGATGTGTTTTGGAGCAGTAGTGTGTAATTGCATGCTCCCTCTCTACCTGCAGGTGAAGTTGTGTGACTTCGGCTTTGCCCGGATCATCGGGGAGAAGTCTTTCCGGCGCTCCGTCGTGGGCACTCCTGCGTATCTGGCCCCTGAGGTGCTGAGGAGTAAAGGCTATAACCGCTCTCTGGACATGTGGTCAGTGGGGGTGATAGTGTACGTGAGCCTGAGTGGGACGTTCCCTTTCAACGAAGATGAGGACATCAACGAGCAGATCCAGAACGCTGCTTTTATGTACCCCCCCAACCCCTGGAGGGAGATCTCTGGAGAAGGTAGGAGGCTGGGCATTTAATCAGCCTAATCACACCCTTAACCAGCCTGGGCAAGGAGGCAGGGTCGTTTAGTGCACTCACGTGTAATCAAACTGTGCTTAGGTCTTTCACATATATTTATTTGAATTAATGTGCCATTAAGTTTATGGCCTGTGCAAAAGTAAGGGCACATTTTATCAGCTAATTATTTTAAATAAAATATGTTAAATTCAGGGGCGACACGGTGGTGCAGCAGCTAGTGTCGCAATTACACAGCTCCAGGGGCCTGTAGGTTGTGGGTTCGATTCCTGCTCCAGGTGACTGTCTGTGAGGAGTGTGGTGTGTTCTCCCCGTGTCTGTGTGTGGGTTTCCTCCGGGTGACTGTCTGTGAGGAGTGTGGTATGTTCTCCCTGTGTCTGCGTGGGTTTCCTCCGGGTGACTGTCTGTGAGGAGTGTGGTGTGTTCTCCCTGTGTCTGCGTGGGTTTCCTCCGGGTTACTGTCTGTGAGGAGTGTGGTGTGTTCTCCCTGTGTCTGCGTGGGTTTCCTCCGGGTTACTGTCTGTGAGGAGTGTGGTGTGTTCTCCCTGTGTCTGCGTGGGTTTCCTCCGGGTGACTGTCTGTGAGGAGTGTGGTGTGTTCTCCCTGTGTCTGCGTGGGTTTCCTCCGGGTTACTGTCTGTGAGGAGTGTGGTGTGTTCTCCCTGTGTCTGAGTGGGTTTCCTCCGGGTTACTGTCTGTGAGGAGTGTGGTGTGTTCTCCCTGTGTCTGAGTGGGTTTCCTCCGGGTTACTGTCTGTGAGGAGTGTGGTGTGTTCTCCCTGTGTCTGTGTGGGTTTCCTCCGGGTTACTGTCTGTGAGGAGTGTGGTGTGTTCTCCCTGTGTCTGAGTGGGTTTCCTCCGGGTGACTGTCTGTGAGGAGTGTGGTGTGTTCTCCCTGTGTCTGCGTGGGTTTCCTCCTGGTGCTCCGGTTTCCTCCCACAGTCCAAAAACACACGTTGGTAGGTGGAATGGTGACTCAAAAGTGTCCGTAGGTGTGAGTGTGTGTGTTGCCCTGTGAAGGTGTGTTCCCACCTTGCGCCCAATGATTCCAGGTAGGCTCTGGACCCACCGCGACCCTGAACTGGATACGGGTTACAGATAATGAATGAATGAATGTTAAATTCAAGAAATTAACTGTCATAGCTACATTTATTTAAATGTAAATTTCTTCCACAGCGATTGACCTGATCAACAACCTTCTCCAAGTGAAGATGAGGAAGCGCTACAGTGTGGATAAATCTCTCAGTCATCCCTGGCTTCAGGTGTGAAATCTTCACCCTCTCTTAATATCTAGGATCTGTTCTCTTTTCTTTCGACTGAATGTTATCTCACTTCACCTGAGTAAAAAAGATTGATCAAATGTATAATCACTTTTAGACGTATTCACCTACAAATGTCTGAGGACACCTGCTCCGCTAATTTCTTCTGAAATGAAGGCTGTTAATAGGGAATCTTTACCCCGTAACACAACAGCCCCTACTTATCTGGGAAGGCTCATAAACGGCACTCAAACGTACTGGATACAGCGCCTTTACTGCTTTAACTTTGGCTCGCCTTTGGTTGCTCCAATGCAGCCCATTTCATGCAGTGCTTTGCAGATTATTCAAGCTGTGCACATTTGAACATCTGTGCTAACAATGTGTCCGCACAAGCTTCTGGTCTTTGACAACATCTGACAACTCTGACTTTTGAATTGTACATCTTCTGGCTTGGGAATGACGTGGAAACATGCAGAGATTTGGGTGCAGTTGCTAAATCAGCTTCAGCAAGAGAAGGCCTTGTTTACATATCATTCACATGCGGACGCCTTAATTAATGCGTATGTTTTGGTAGTGAGCCAACGATAAGATGGATTTCAGAGGTTCATGAGCCAATGGCTTCACTTGTAGGAGGAGTTTGAGGTCAAGTAATGAATGCACCGCCCCCTGCTGACCAAATTTATAGCGTTAAAATTAGGACATCTGGGGGAAAAACGATGAAGCAAAAAAATGGAAGGTTGTGTGTATGAACTGAATGAAGTTTACGACAGTAGGTAGAGGTTTTGCTGCACCCACCATGTTTAAGGGGGATTTTGTGGGTGGTTTCAGTGGTATAAAATAAACGCTTAGTGTAATATCTTTAATAAGAACATGGCGGAAGTGCAGCTTGTGTTTATATCAGTGCACATGTAAAAATAACTATGCCCACTTTTGGCCTGGAGCACTAATATGAGGTCATTGTTTCAGGACTATCAGACGTGGCTGGATCTGCGAGAGTTTGAGACGCGGAGAGGAGAGCGCTACATCACCCACGAGAGTGACGACGCTCGCTGGGAGGAGTATGCGGACGAGAGACACCTGCCCTATCCAAAACACTTCATCATGGCCCCCAACCTGGACGACATGGAGGAGGACCCCTAGTTGCAGGGAAGACTTGGTAGAACCCTGTTTCCTGAAGGAGATGGAAGGGCAAATGCTGCTCTGGAGGTGCTCTGACCCCTTCCCTTGGGAGTGGAGTGTGAGTTGGAAAAGTACCTGCCGCCATGTTCTGATGAAGGGGGAGTGAAGTGGAAATGAATGAGGGACACTGTGAAAAAACTGTGGGAAACCAGCACCAGGGCCCAGCACTCGACTTCAGGTTGTTTTCCTTTCATTACATTCCAGAGACATGATGTGTCTCTCTTTCTCTCTGTCCCTCCCTATTCCCTCCTTCCTCTCTCTCTCTCTTCACTCGTCTTTCCAGTAAATCTGTCCGTTACGAGTGTCTGGAGCCGGAGCGAGGAGTGCTGGGGGACTCTCTTGTTAACAGTAATAAACATTTGCACTGCCACTCCACCCACAAGGCACTATTTTTTTGGACCAATCCCAGAGGACGTGGACTAAATGGGAGCTCCGTAGCCTGTAAAGCTATATTATATTTTTCTACTTTTATTTGTTGAGTGTTACACCATTTACAGGAGATTGATATTTTACACAATAATGATATTTTAATAAGTTGTTGTTGCTGTTTTGTAGAGGAAGTCATTTGCATGAAGAGTACTGATTCTAAACTGGAAAAACGCAGAGGCTTCGGTGAAAATCCATGAGGATAAACGTCTCCACTCACAAACGAGGCCATGACACGACCTTAAAATACAGCTTCAGATGAAGCACATCCCCCGCCTGAGAGACCTGTCACCAGTGAAGATCAGTTTTCAGTGCAGTTTTTATTAAAGATGCTAATGTGGAAGCCCATTTCTGACAGATGAAAAAATAATAACATTACTGCCACTTCATATCTCATAATGATTATGAGAACATATCTGCACTGATCAGTGTGTTATATTGATGAGGTTGTATCTACACTCACTGTCCATTTCACCAGATCCACTGACCACAATTACAGGTGGTGGTGTGTTAGTGTGTGTGTTGCACTGTTAGGAGTGGATCAGAAACAGCAGTGCTGCTCGAGTAGGACTACGAGGTGCTCCTGTGTGGTCAGCGGCGCTGATAAAATGGACAGTGAGGTGTAGAAACCTAATCCAGTGTGTTATGGGTGTAGTATATTACACTGTGTCAGAATGATGAGAGATATTATGAGAGGTATGTCATATTTATATGAATCCTTCTCACATCATTATTATGAGATATTAAGTCCTAGGATCTAAGTCATCACATCATACCAAGTCCGATTTTGAGATTGTATTTTGTAACATTATTACATCAGTTATGGGCAGTTCGGTGGCGCAGCAGGTTAGTGTCGCAGTCACACAGCTCCAGGGAGGTTGTGGGTTTGATTCCTGCTCCGGGTGACTGTTCGTGAGGAGTGTGGTGTGTTCTCTCTGTGTCTGCGTGGGTTTCCTCCGGGTGACTGTCTGTGAGGAGTGTGGTGTGTTCTCCCTGTGTCTGCGTGGGTTTCCTCCGGGTGACTGTCTGTGAGGAGTGTGGTGTGTTCTCCCTGTGTCTGTGTGGGTTTCCTCCGGGTGACTGTCTGTGAGGAGTGTGGTGTGTTCTCTCGGTGTCTGCGTGGGTTTCCTCCGGGTGACTGTCTGAGGAGTGTGGTGTGTTCTCCCTGTGTCTGCGTGGGTTTCCTCCGGGTGACTGTCTGTGAGGAGTGTGGTGTGTTCTCTCTGTGTCTGCGTGGGTTTCCTCCGGGTGACTGTCTGTGAGGAGTGTGGTGTGTTCTCTTGGTGTCTGCGTGGGTTTTCTCCGGGTGACTGTCTGTGAGGAGTGTGGTGTGTTCTCCCTGTGTCTGCGTGGGTTTCCTCCGGGTGACTGTCTGTGAGGAGTGTGGTGTGTTCTCCCTGTGTCTGCGTGGTTTCCTCCGGGTGACTGTCTGTGAGGAGTGTGGTGTGTTCTCCCTGTGTCTGCGTGGGTTTCCTCCGGGTGCTCCGGTTTCCTCCCACTGTCCAAAAACACACGTTGGTAGGTGGATTGGCGACTCAAGTGTCCATAGGTGTGAATGTGTGTGTGTGTGTTGCCCTGTGAAGGACTGGCGCCCCCTCCAGGGTGTATTCCTACCTTGCGCCCAATGATTCCAGGAAGGCTTTGGACCCACCGCGACCCTGAACTGGATAAGCGGTTACAGATAATGAATAAATGAATAACATCAGTTGTGATACTGGAACTTGTAATTATGAGATGATGAGACATTATTATGAATTTCACTGATGACTTCTGGGAGCGGCTGTGAACTGCTGTTGAAACGTCTGAACCCTGAGAATCCCTGACTTCCCTGACTTTAAACACTATCCATGTCAAATCTAATCGGTCGGTTTGGTTTGGTGGTTGAGAAGGTGATGAGAAATACTGAGATTAACTTTTGAGCCTAAAATCGCGGCTGTGTTTCCACTCTTTGGTTTAGGTTTGATTTGTTTTGAAGATGTCTGTTTTTTAGGATGTGGTCAGCATCCCCCATTTTGTTTACTGCAAATACAGCTGTGCTCTGTTACTGCTTTCATGATTGGAGTGCAGCACTTGCACAGAACGCATGGTGAATTTTCTTTAAATGTTTTTATTTATTTCATGTTTTGAACTAACAATGTTTTCCATTCCCTCTACAAGACACTTGCACTGAGTATATTGCAGTATATTCTCTGCACCAGAATGTGTTGACCGCGTTTTTCAGTGTATTCCAGTTTCCTTTGGGGATCACGGAGCTAGCAGAGGGCCGACTGATGCTAAGCCAAAACACACAACAACATTGATGACGCCATTTGGCCAAAAAAAGTAAACAACCCAAATGAAATATTAAAGAAACTTCAGTTCCACTTTAAAGGAACACTAGGTAAGATTTTTGCTACTAGACTCCCCTTAGAGTTGCAGTGTGTAATTCACTTTTACAGCACTGTCCTGAAAACAAGGGTTGGGGGATGGGGGTTTCCTACCCTCCTCCAAAATTTACATAGTGCAGTTTCTGCAGTGCTGAGATCAGAGGAGCACAGACAGAGGCTCTGTTTTCCATATTCCAGGTCAGTGGAGCATCACAATGATTTTGAAGCTGTAACTTTAAGGTAAAAATACTACCTAGTGTTGCTTTAAATTTAAATTTTAATGTAGCTCATGTTCCCATTTCTCAGTGGTGTTTACAATGCTTCACCTCCTCTGCTACTGTAATGTCTCCTGTTAGCGTACAGATACACACGTTAGGGTTCGGCTTGTACTTCTGTCATTCCCTTTCCCCTCAGGATGAATGGCCTGTGTTGTTTTTAACATTAGGGGTGAGACTGAGGACATTTCTTTTGGATTTGTCCTGCAATAATAAATTATGAAGGAATCATAAAGAACTCTGTAAACCTGGGAGAACGTCTGTCCTCGTGAGTTACATGTTCGTGTAGCGTGCATATTTTTGTAGCTTATGTAGTTTATTTTCTGTGTGAAAACATTTCCCGCCATTTTCTGTCCTTTTCAATGGGATTCCGTGTCTGAACTGATTTTCATCGGATGATATTAGAACCGCGGTGTGTACAATATGATCCTAATTTAACAGGTTGTTTAGACGGTGTTAGCTCAAGGCAAATGTCCCAGATAAGCGTCTTCATAATTCAGTACATGAGGGTGGAGGGTGATGTGTGGGGGCGGGGCGACTGTCTGCTAGAATCCTAAAAAAATGTGTGCAAAAGTTTGGGTACACCTTCACTAACAGTGTGCGATGTGATTGGTTTTCCGTGTGAAAGGAGTGCTACTAATTAAATGGAAATTAATTGCTGAGTTTAATGTATTAGAGAGAATATTTAAAAATATAAAATGTGCCATAAATTTTGATAGATTTTTGCACAAGCCACGTTTTATAGAATGTCCCCCAAACTTTTGCACGCGACCTTGTGTTGATGTGGTGAGATAAGCTGGTGGGGTGAAGGCAGACACATTTTTTGCAGCATGTAAATGTGATGATGATATGATCCTGAGAATCACTGTTAGTCTGGATTGCCACTGGACTGGCAGCAATCACTGTTTTGTATATTTTAGTATTTACATATCTAATAAAAACCTTCCTCTTTACGGCTTTGTGGTATTTACTGCTTTGAACGTGTCTGAATTTGGAGTGAAAGATATTGCAACATAGTATTTTTATTGCAATACAATAACATTATAGTGCAGTTTAAACAACACATTGCAGGAATCATCAGAATGATGCAGAATGATGCGTAGGACAGTCTTACCTCAGAAAACAAAAACATAAACACTGATTCTGTATTTATTACAATACAATAACAGATTTACCTCATGTTTCACCATTCAACCATTTTTCAGACAGTCAGCCGGAAGAAACCCACGCAGACACAGGGAGAACACATCACACTCCTCACAGTCACCCGGAGGAAACCCACGCAGACACAGGGAGAACACACCACACTCCTCACGGACAGACACGCGGAGGAAACCCACGCAGACACAGGGAGAACACACCACACTCCTAACAGACAGTCACCCAGAGGAAACCCATGCAGACACAGGGAGAACACACCACACTCCTCACAGACAGTCACCCGGAGGAAACCCACACAGACACAGGAAGAACACACCACACTCCTCACAGACAGTCACCCAGAGGAAACCCATGTAGACACAGGGAGAACACACCACACTCCTCACAGACAGTCACCCGGAGGAAACCCACGCAGACGCAGGGAGAACACACCACACTCCTCACAGACGGTCACCCGGAGGAAACCCACGCAGACACAGAGAGAACACACCACACTCCTCACGAACAGTCACCCGGAGGAAACCCACACAGACACAGGGAGAACACACCACACTCCTCACAGACAGTGCCACAATAGAAATGGCCTCTACTCATTATTCCCTGCATTACTCAGTATACAGTGCAAAATTATCCACCTTTTTTTGTGAAGAATCTTCTGTGGAAGTGTTTGCCATTTCCAGTTATTTTAAGTGTTTGTCTTCGTCAGTGTCGTTGTCACTCCTCTGAGGAGATCACAGCCTGAAATATCTGCTGTTTTTCACTACACTCAGCGCTCATCTGATAAATTTTGTAATATATAATAATAATAATAATAATAATAATAATAATAATAACAACTGGAAAATCACTGGCACATACAAGACCTCGAACAGTGAAGAAGCTCTTTAGCTTTGGAAAAAGATAAAAAAAAAAATAAAACGCAGACGTGACGAGCCGCTCTGTATGTCTATTAATATGTTTATAATACTTTTACCAGTGTGTTAATGATATTATTTAAAACAAGCTTAAACACTATGTATAACTACATATCGATTCGATATGATTTTACATTTAATAATGCATATTAACACAAATGTTTCACAATAAATAACAAATATCATTCTATATATCAGTTTTCATTTAATGTGTATTTATATTTATGTGTGTATTATTTTATATGTATAATTATACTTGTATTAATCAGAGGGAACATTAGTGGAGAGGCTCACTACAGAAGACAAATTTAAAGAGTTAAACCGCTCTGTGTGTGTCATGTCCGTCCATTTCTTCATGTCCTCCTTCCTCTGGACCTGAGGATGGGGATGAGGCTCAGTGTTTCTGTCTGTGTGGGTTATTGAGAACTTTCTCACTGCTTTTTAACCCTGGCCAACAACTAACTCAGCAAACAGGAAGTCTCACACAGAAAAACAAATAAGAGCCACTTACTTCTGTGTTTCAAAATATGGTGGATAGGGAACTGAATTCAGGTGGTTAGTTAATGATTTTGGGTTTCCTCCGGGTGATTGTCTGTGAGAAGTGTGGTGTGTTTTCCCCGTGTCCGCGTGGGTTTCCTCCGGGTGACTGTCTGTGAGGAGTGTGGTGTGTTCTCCCTGTGTCCGCGTGGGTTTCCTCCGGGTGACTGTCTGTGAGGAGTGTGGTGTGTTCTCCCTGTGTCCGCGTGGGTTTCCTCCGGGTGACTGTCTGTGAGGAGTGTGGTGTGTTCTCCCTGTGTCCGCGTGGGTTTCCTCCGGGTGACTGTCTGTGAGGAGTGTGGTGTGTTCTCCCTGTGTCCGCATGGGTTTCCTCCGGGTGCTCTGGTTTCCTCCCACGGTCAAAAAAAACACTTTAGTAGGTGGATTGGTGACTCAAAGGTGTCCATATGTGTGAGGATGCGTTGCCATGTAAAGGACTGGCGCCCCCTTCAGGGTGTATTCCCACCTTGCGCCCAATGATTCCAGGTAGGCTCTGGACCCACCGCGACCCTGAACTGGATAAGGGTTACAGAAAATGAATGAATGAATGAATGAATATCCATTAACCCGAGCTTCAGCAAATTGGGCCATTAATGTTTTTTCGTCGATCAACAGCTCTAATTGGAACACATTTCCAGTGCCCATTTCTTGGGAACATTAATATAGCTGTAAAGAAAATGTATACAACACGTGATTTCAAGAAGATAACTTCAAATTAGAATCAGATTCTCTTGTTCCTCACTGTGTTTAGAAAACTGCTGTAACCTTAAAGCAATGGAGAGAAAATAAAGGCTAAAAGGGTCTAAATGTTCCAGTACGACTGCGGCTGAGGTCTCCTAAAAACCGAAGCTGGCTCTCTTGATCACAGCGTCTATAACAGAGAGCTCCACTCTGTGGTTTCCCCAGACTGCTCCGAGTGGGCCTCATGCTAAAGGAACAGAGGGGCTTGAGGGTAAGAAAGCAGCGCTGCTGGGTAATGAAACCGTGGCTGCTACCAGTTTTCCATGTTTATGATGCAAGACTGACTTTGAAGCTGAGTCTGTGTGACAGAGTAGAGCTTCAAGTTATTTACATGGTCTTAAAGCTGATTTAAAGCACCACATCTTTCAATCATTCATCTACTATTGCAGCGAGGGTTTGGCAAAATATCAAATATATCAAATGTCCCTTTCCCTTTGAATGTGGTGTATGAACAGCGGCAGGTTCATTACTTCTGAATTCAAGGGCATTTATCAAGGGTTCAGTTCCCCCCGCTTAGAGAGAGACAGCTTCAGTTCGTCTTGGAAGGCTATGTATTAGATGTTGTAACATTTCTGTGAGGATTTAAGGGCATTCAGCCATGAGAGCTTAAATAAGATCAGGTTCTAGAATGGATGACGAGTTCTAGATCATGAATAACACTCAAACACATCCCCTAGTTATTGGATAGAGCTTTGGTCCTGAGAAGTTTCACTCTACAGCTTCCCCTCCTGTGCTTGGCTTTTGGATTTTAGAGGGTCTCATTTGTTTCCAGGATTTTCTATGGATATTACATACAGTGCCTGCAGAGTTTAAATCCAGTGTCCACAGGATAGCTGAATTCACTGATTACGTCTACCAACACAAAGACATACAGTGTGTAACCAAGAGACGTCTTTACTAGATTATGATATTCATAATCCCAGAGCCCCCAGACACTCTAGGTTCCTGGAGGCTCCCGATTGATTGAAAGCTCTATTGTGTCATTTAACTGCTACTGAAGGAGTGAGGGGTATATATACGAGCGCTGTTAGAACATAAACCCGCAGTGAATGAATGAGTGTGTGTGTGTGAGCTTGACTACTCCAGCTAAATGACTAACAGATGTGGCGAGTCCACATGGGTCAGTAATGGTTTCCACCCGCAGCAGAAAGAGCCAGGGGCAAGACCAGCTCCCTACCGCTCGTCACAGAAGATGAAAATGTTCTTTGTTTAGCACAAGATTCACCTTTTAGATGCTACATAAACTACGCATATTAAGACTAAAGGCACATACAAATCGTTTATGTAAACACAGCATAGGAGCTGTTAAAAAAATGGTGTCCCACAGGGCTCTGTTATAGGACCAATGCTGTTTTTCTTATATCTGCTGCTGACTCAGCTTCTAATGCTGCTCGTATAATCAGATGAAGTGAATTATATCTGTGTGCAAATGTTTTGGTGCCCCTGGTCAAATGGTGTTTTATTGATTTTATAAATGAGAATGAGTAAACACATCTTTCACAATCAATTTAGGGCACATTTTAATTTGTGTAAAATGTTAAACAGCTTAAAATGTGCATGAAAACGCCAAATTAAAGATCAGAGGATGTGTTCACGTCTTTCTTTAGAAAATCAATTTAAATTTGTATTAGAGATCTTCAAACTTAATGACTATAAAGACTTAAAGACTACAGTACATTATAGAAGTGCTGTGAGATGAGGAAAACACCTGAACGTCTTTACAAAACTGTGTTTAATTTAAGAAATTAATACTTCATCAGATGTGGTTTGTTTTCCAGAAAGTCATGGGACAACACAATTCAACCAGTGTGTTTACACTCCAGGAGATCGCAGTCTTAAACAAAACAGCAGCAGTTAAAAGAGACTACAGTTCAGCGAGTGTCCAGTTTAAATTACAACAAAAGCAGTGTTTCTCAGGGATATCTCAGTGGAGTAAATCCAGCAACAGGAAGTGGAGCTCTGCCTTTCTTCCTCTTCCTCAGCCCCTCGCCATCGTCCTGAGGTTCGGCCAGACGGCTCGGGGACAGCAGAGAGAAGAACTGGAACCTGTGACCCATCCTCTCTGGATTGGTCAGCATGTCATAGCTCTGAATCAGCTGTGCTCTCACAGAGGCGTCCTGACAGTTCCTCAGCAGGACCTGAAAGAGACCAGCAGAAAAGGTACTAGGACACTCACCGTTAGCCCACTACAGTACGGACACTGCTGATCTATGAGCAGGTGATTATTAATGTTGGTTATTATCAATAGGGACCTGCAAGCGTGTGTCGATGCCCATGTTCTTGAGAAACTCTCTCTGTGGGATTGGACCCAGACAGACCACCTCCTCTCCAGCCGTTCTCTTTAGGTAGCTGAAGTCCACGTCAGCGGTCAGATCCGCAGTGCCGGGGGCCAGCAGAACATCGTGTAGTTTATGACCCCTGAAGCCCTTCAGAGGAAAAATATCAGTTTAGTTTCATCTAGAAAATGTAGAAACACTCAGGAACTGTTGCTAAACACTAACTTTACTGACACATTCATAACAAGCCACATTTAATATGAGCTTCTGCTCCTCGCTCCCAACTCCTTCTGAGGCTCATTCTCATTTTAAAGGAACACTGTGTAATATTTTTACTTTAAAACCACAGCTTCAAAATCATTGTGATCCTTCACTGAGATGTAACAGTGAGAATAGTGCCTCTGTCATTGCTACTTCAGGTTCAGCACTGCGGAAACTGCACTATGTAAATTCAGGGGGAGGGTAGGTAATCACCAGCCACTCCCTCCTCCTCCCCACTGATTTCAGTACATGGCTGTAAAAAAAGAATTATACTGGGGGAGCCCCAGCAGCAATAACCCTTAATCATACCTAGTGTTACATTAAAGGAACAGTCTCTGAAACTGGAATTTCTGAAAAGGACTGTTTACACAGCTGTGGTGTTTGATCCTTGTGGTATTTTTGACTAAAGAGGGTCACAGATGTTTCATTAAGAGCACTGTGTCCACTTGTGAAAAAGAGGGAGAACACATTTCTTTAAATAAACCACGAGGGTGTGTGTGGAGTGTGTGTGAGTGTGTGTGATATTGTGAATAAGAACATGGCAGGATTTGGTCAAAGGTATAAGCTGAAGGCATGTGGAGCGACTCATCACAGTGAGAATGATTTTCCACAGTAAAACAGGTTGGGTACTACAGAAAAACAGTTAAGCAAATACTATTTAAACACTGTACTAAACAAAATCCCATCTCTGTACGTAACACAGCTCCTCTGGCCTTGCGCACAGTGGCATTAAATCACTGCTACACCAGGTCCAGAAGAGGGTTAGTCCAGGTCAGCTGCAGTGTAAAAGCTGTTCTTATTTAACAACCGTAGCCCAGCGAATAGCTGAATGGTGTGTTCTGAAACAGTAGATCTGTAATCTGAGCCTGAGTGTTTACACCCAAGGACATGTGACCCAGAGTTCCTCAGGTCAACGACAAACAGATTAAAGAGGTCAAAGAGGGCAGAGCAGTCACTGATAAACAAACCACTGCCCAAACGTCCGCAGAAGATGGGGAAAGCTCATAATTACATCTTTTATTCAAACAAGCTCACTCTGAATGTGTCCGTCTTCGTCCCGTCGTGTCCATAATCTGCGATCAGTGCTGCGCCTCCGTCCTTCGCCACCCGATTGGCCAGCTTCTGAATGATGACTCCACCCTCAGGACAAACCTCCACGTGCTCTCGCTTCTCATCCGCCTGTGGAACAGGACAAAGCAAACTAAAACACCTGTAGAAGCTGTTATTAAAACACTATGTCCAAAGGTTTGTAGGTGAGTGTGGTTTCTTTAAAGTTACACTAGGTAAGATTTGTTTTTTATTTTATTTTATTTATTTTTTTGCCTCAGGGCTCCCCCTACAGTTCATTCATTCATTATCTGTAACCCTTATCCAGTTCAGGGTCACAGTGGGTCCAGAGCCTACCTGGAATCATTGGGCGCAAGGCAGGAATACACCCTGGAGGGGGCGCCAGTCCTTCACAGGGCAACACACACACACACACACACACACACACACACACACACACACACACACACTCACACCTACGGACACTTTTGAGTCGCCAATCCACCTACCAACGTGTGTTTTTGGACTGTGGGAGGAAACAGACAGAGACAGAACACACCACACTCCTCACAGACAGTCATCCGGAGGAAACCCACGCAGACACAGGGACAACACACCACACTCCTCACAGACAGTCACCCGGAGGAAACCAACGCAGACACAGAGAGAACACACCACACTCCTCACAGACAGTCACCCGGAGGAAACCCACGCAGACACAGAGAGAACACACCACACTCCTCACGGACAGTCACCCGGAGCGGGAATCAAACCAACAACTTCCAGGACCCTGGAGCTGTGTGACTGCGACACTACATGCTGCACCACCATGCCGCCCCTCCCCCTACAGTTGCCGAGTGTAATTTACTTTAACAGCACAGCTCCTACCCTCCTCCAAATGTTACATAGTGGATTTTCTGCCGTGCTGAGCCTGGAGCAGCAACAGCAGAGGCTCTATTCTCTCTATTACAAAGCAGTGAAGGATCGCAATGATTTTGAAGCTGTAGTTTTAAGGTAAAAATACTACCTACTGTTCCTTTAAGATCAACCCTTTGTAAACACATGTTCAACTGTGCAAATTCAGTTTCTACCATCTCCACAGAAAAGCACTGACTGTTGGCTGGAGGGGTATAAAGTCTCTCAGAATTGGGCTGTGGAGCAGTCAAACTGTGTTCTGTTGAGTGAGGAAGCCCCGTTCACTATTTCCGAGATGAATTGGAGTGGTAATTGTAAACCAGAAATAATCATCCAAAATCAGTATCTGACTTCATGAATGCTCAGTAATGTCCTGACGTTTAATGCAAAGCAAAGGTGGTTGGAGGGACAAACTCCCTAAAGATACCCTTCATTTCAGAAGAGATTTTGGACAGAAATCTCACAGTAACACACACCCTCCTGCTCTAAACCAGGAGGCAGGGCTTTAAAGCGGAGGTTTCTCCCGTCACTGCACATGTCGTCAGCCTCTGGCAGCGATTCAGGCGCTGACATTCTCCCCCAGTCGCTCGGATCCAACACAACCCTGTCTTCTACACTGGAGGAACTCTATAAACCAGGCTAATGGAAGCCAGCTGCTGCCTGGCTCTGATTTCAGAGGAAATCTCCCTAGCTTTTTAAACTTTACTTTTATTTCTTGGCAGACTGACACACTGCACGCTCTTTTGCTTATACACTCTCACGGATTACTCACACACACTGTGACAGGTTTACGTACAGTCACAGTCAGAAGTCTTGGGATAAGGTTTTGAATGGCTTCCAATCAATTTAATCACTGAATCTAATGTTCAATATTTCAGGTAATAAGCAAAAAAGCTGTGTTTTAATTCAGTTTATCTTCATTTAGTTATTTCATGAGGGCGGCACGGTGGTACAGCAGGTAGGTGTCGCAGTCACACAGCTCCAGGGACCTGGAAGTTGAGGGTCCGAGTCCCGCTTCGGGTGACTGTCTGTGAGGAGTGTGGTGTGTTCTCCCTGTGTCTGCGTGGGTTTCCTCCGGGTGACTGTCTGTGAGGAGTGTGGTGTGTTCTCCCTGTGTCTGCGTGGGTTTCCTCCGGGTGACTGTCTGTGAGGAGTGTGGTGTGTTCTCCCTGTGTCTGCGTGGGTTTCCTCCGGGTGACTGTCTGTGAGGAGTGTGGTATGTCTTTCTGTGTCTGTGTGGGTTTCCTCCGGGTGACTGTCTGTGAGGAGTGTGGTGTGTTCTCCCTGTGTCTGCGTGGGTTTCCTCCGGGTGCTCCGGTTTCCTCCAACAGTCCAAAAACACATGTTGGTAGGTGGATTGGCGACTCAAAAGTGTCGTAGGTGTGAGTGAATGTGTGTGTTGCCCTGTGAAGGACTGGCACCTCCTCCAGGGTGTATTCCCGCCTTGCGCCCAGTGATTCCGGGTAGGCTCTGGACCCACCGCGACCCTGAACAGGATAAGGGTTACAGAAAATGAATGAATGAATAATTATTTCATTTGTGACAGTTATGTACTGTTATGGTCTGGTGCCACATCCAGGGTGCGTTCCTGCCTTGGGCTCGATTCCAGACAGGCTCCAGATCCACCAGACCCAACCAATTTTAAAGGGTTGCAGAAAATGAATGATAGGATTAATAACACTCGGTAAGATTTGGATTTTTGCTCCTGGGGCTCCCCCAGTATTATTCATTATTAAAGCACTGCACTGAAATCAATGGAGAGGAGGATGGAGGGGGTGGTGGGTACTTCCCTCCTCCTAAGGTTAGTTTCAGTGAAAGATCACAATGATTTGGAAGCCATAATTTTAAGGTAGAAAAATGACATAGTGTTCCTTTAAACTCCATTTTTCTCTTGTAGTAATTTGATGTGTTTAAATGATCAGAGAGTAAACAGTTTTAAGGTTGCTTGCTAAGGGATACAACATAAATTATGTCAAGGATTTCACCTGGAAATGTCCTGTGGAAATGCAGAGTCTGAGCACTCACGTGTACGAGAGCGGTGGAGGCCAGAGTTGGAGCAGGAAACACCACAAACCTCAGCTTCTCTGGATCCTCAGGGTCAATATCCACCATCACCTCCCTCCAGCCCTTGTCCGTTCTCTAATCAGCACGAGACAAAGAAGTATTAATTAATTACTTCTTATTTAACATCCATTTCATCAGCTCCACTGACCACACTTTGTTAGCCTCTTTTACCCTGTTCTTCAATGCCCTGGACCCCCACAGGACCACCACGAAAACTAAACTGCTCCACCGCATTCCAACAACTCCATGTTGATTTTACCTGAAACTTGTGGATGGGCAGAGCATCAAAGAACTCATGAGCCAGGAATATGCTGAACCCTGTTGACCAGATAAGACATAATTATAATCAGTGTCTATTTAAAGCTGTTTGCGCTGAAGGCATGAAGTCCTGCTGCTGGAGAGACCTCTGGGGACGTCCTCCACCGTGCGGTACCAGGAGATGGTCAGCCCGGTGTTTGTGGTGCCGCTGCGGTACACTGCTTCATCCTCACTCGAAGATACTCGGGTGTGTTCTCCACTCAGACACTCAGCCTGGACCTGGCTTAGCTTTGGACTGACCTCCACCAGGTGGACGGACACCTCTGCCTCATTCAGAACAGACTGCAGCTGATGGAATGCCTGCAATATGCACACACACACACACACACACACACACTTGCATTAGTGAGGTCGGGGTACGGATGTTGGATGGTTCTGGACCATAAATTCCACTCCAGCTCCTCTTAAAGTTGTCACATTGAGTCACATCACTCCAGTGAAAGATACACTACGCTACACTAAAGCTGAGGATTTATACCCCTCTAGCCAACACTTGGCATTGAATATGGTGACCTTACGCTCATGTATAGCTGCTCCAAAGCATCCAAATCTATTAGTCATATGATCTGCAAGTGCCAAATTGAACATCTCTGTCAGCAATGGATCCATTGGGACACCGTCTCTTTTGGTAATCGGCAACAGAGCTAAACAGTGCCCTCTAGTGTTCAATAATAAAAGCTCAACAGAAACGCAACTTCTGGACAAAGTGTACATGCCTGGAACTAAAGTTAACAAACAGCCCCTCCAGGGTCATTCTCTTTAAGGATATCGTGTGTAATGACTGTCTACAATGTGACAAACCCAACTTCCTCCAACAGAGGTGTATTTATTACAAAACTAAAGCCCCGTGAGGTCTTTACCCTGAGGATATCGCTGGTCAGGGATCCTCTTCCTGGACCCAGTTCCACAAGCTGAAAAGCTCTGGGTTTCCCTGCTGCCATCCACTCACTCACACACCAGATGCCAACCAGCTGGAGCAGGAGAAACAAACACACACAGTCAGACCTCAACACAACAGCCATGTTACAGCCATATCTCATATTTAAAGAGGACATCTTGTGAAATACCGGGATGTGGGGCCCACCAACCCACCCACTGTGACATAAGACCACCCTGTGAGTTTTGTGGTCTGCAGGAAACGTGATAAAGTGACTAGCTCTGATTTTTGTGTTGCACCTTCCGTAGAGTGCAGAGAATTTAGAATGAGCCTCTGAGAGCCAAGACGAGGTTAAATGGAGCAAAACAAAAACAAATAGCGCAAAGAATGACGAGCACTGAATAAAAAAACAGGGGAAATGAGAACAGAGAAGGAAGAGAAATGAGCGAAAACCACTAAAAACCAGAGCTTCTGCCCCTCGCTCCTCACTCAAGGCCTCTTATTGAACTGTTCTGTTGCTCATTATCGTTTAAAGAACAGTGTTGTTTAGACAGAGGGAGAATGCCGCTGTGGGGGTGGATCCTTGTGGTATTTTGATTAAAGCAGGTCATGACCTTTCATTAAAACCCCAGAACTATGTTTACATGTGGAAATGGTTCCTTTATCACTGATAACACTGAACAATGTGTGGTGATACACCACCTACAAACCATTGATGCTGGCAGTGACCTACCTCCCCAAAGATCTGACTTATTTCTGGTGACGTGATGAAATCTCCATCGGCTCCCAGCATATCATTCTTCACATAATATCCCTGTCAATGAGCCACAAACAAAACCTGTTCACGTACGATTAGCGGCACCTGCTTTTCTGTACCTCGGTGCAGTCTCTACTCTTCCAGCAAGTTTCCTTCTAGATTCTGAGAACACTGCTGTGAGGATTCGACTGCACTCAGCCAGGAGACTGATATTTTGAGAAGGTCAGGTGTTACGTACTGAAACAGGGTTGGTGAGAACCTCTCTCATGTACTCGGCCACTGTGATGGGTCCCGTGGCTGTGATCTTGGAGGTCAGATGTCTCAGCATGGACGGGTCTGTGCGGCTCTCTGCCGACGTCGTGCAACATCTCCCCTGGCTCCCCCTGCACTCCCCTGAAACACATTAAACACTTGAATAAATTATAAAGCCTCACAGTACTGAGTAGCTGTGTTCTCTGGAGTGTTGGAGCTCAGTCCTGTACCGTTCGGGTTTGTGGTCCAAAATTAATCATCCAGCATCAGTACCTGACCTATCTCACGTCTAAACAATACCACATCTTACTTACAATACACTAGTATTTCAGGATACAAAAAGGTAAGTAATTATTTAGTTCACACTCTGTTGTTTATTAATCATATAGTGAATGACCCCCTAAAATTTGCTCACGCGAACACGGGGAGAACACACCACACTCCTCACAGACAGTCACCCAGAGGAAACCCACGCAGACACAGAGAGAACACACCACACCCCTCACAGACATTCACCCGGAGGAAACCCACACAGACACAGAGAGAACACACCACACTCCTCACAGACAGTCACCCGGAGGAAACCCACACAGACACAGGGAGAACACACCACACTCCTCACAGACAGTCACCCGGAGGAAACCCACACAGACACAGAGAGAACACACCACACTCCTCACAGACAGTCACCCGGAGGAAACCCACACAGACACAGAGAGAACACACCACACTCCTCACAGACAGTCACCCAGAGGAAACCCACACAGACACAGGGAGAACACACCACACTCCTCACAGACATTCACCCGGAGGAAACCCACACAGACACAGGGAGAACACACCACACTCCTCACAGACATTCACCCGGAGGAAACCCACACAGACACAGAGAGAACACACCACACTCCTCACAGACAGTCACCCGGAGGAAACCCACACAGACACAGGGAGAACACACCACACTCCTCACAGACATTCCCCCGGAGGAAACCCACACAGACACAGGGAGAACACACCACACTCCTCACAGACAGTCACCCGGAGGAAACCCACGCAGACACAGAGAGAACACACCACACTCCTCACAGACAGTCACCCGGAGGAAACCCACACAGACACAGAGAGAACACACCACACTCCTCACAGACAGTCAGCCGGAGGAAACCCACGCAGACACAGAGAGAACACACCACACTCCTCACAGAGAGAACACATCACACTCCTCACAGACAGTCACCCGGAGGAAACCCACGCAGACACAGAGAGAACACACCACACTCCTCACAGACAGTCACCCGGAGGAAACCCACACAGACACAGGGAGAACACACCACACTCCTCACAGACATTCACCCGGAGGAAACCCACACAGACACAGGGAGAACACACCACACTCCTCACAGACATTCACCCGGAGGAAACCCACACAGACACAGAGAGAACACACCACACTCCTCACAGACAGTCACCCGGAGGAAACCCACACAGACACAGGGAGAACACACCACACTCCTCACAGACATTCCCCCGGAGGAAACCCACACAGACACAGGGAGAACACACCACACTCCTCACAGACAGTCACCCGGAGGAAACCCACGCAGACACAGAGAGAACACACCACACTCCTCACAGACAGTCACCCGGAGGAAACCCACACAGACACAGAGAGAACACACCACACTCCTCACAGACAGTCAGCCGGAGGAAACCCACGCAGACACAGAGAGAACACACCACACTCCTCACAGACAGTCACCCGGAGGAAACCCACACAGACACAGAGAGAACACACCACACTCCTCACAGACAGTCACCCGAAAGAAACCCACGCAGACACAGAGAGAACACACCACACTCCTCACAGACAGTCACCCGGAGCGGGACTCGAACCCACACCCTCCAGGTCCCTGGAGCTGTGTGACTGAGACACTACGTACTGCACAACACAAAAGCATATCATAAGCAATAAGCTCCACTCACCCCCTGCTTTCTGTGTGTGTCCTAGTGGGCTGCCCGGTGTAAAAAGACCCTTATTACCCCATGACGCGGTTAAAGAACGGACACAGGTCCTCCTTATACCGACCAACTTCAGTAATGTCCTCATTCTGGGTTCAAACGTTAGTAAACTATAATAGTTTGACAGAATTTAAAGACATTTTCAAATAAGAAATAACTAAAATATGATGTATTAATGTTTAAGTACAATCCTTAGATAAATAGCACTCTCGTATGAAACCGACAGACCATAAAATGTAGACATTTGAAACAATTTAAACACACGTTCGACCCCTCAGTTTGTAGCTGTTGTAAAGACAGACTGGCTGCAGCCCAAACGGCTCCCAGTTCCCTACTTAGTTCACAACGTAGGGTAATAAATACCGGATTTTTAAACATAAATCATGCACTGTATATTATATTCTGAGGCGTGAGGAACACATCACTGTAAACATGGCTTTACAAAAGACATACAATCTATATGTCTCTAGTATTTCAATTTTAACGTAGTGCACTACATAGGGATCTAGGTGTTATTTGAGACAAGACTCCATGAACGTAAACTCTGAACCCCGAACGGTAAGAGGAAAGGTCCTGTTATACAACAAAAATAAATACATGATTTAAAATATTTATTCTAACATAGGAGAACGGATGTGAATCACACTGAGTTTAAGAGAGAGTTTAAGAACATTATATTAATTAATATAATTTAATTTTAAAGAAAGGCATTTATATAAACGCAGGAACAAAGTCGAGGGCAGTTTTTAAAAGTCGACTCCGCGTCCAGGACCTGCGCCCCTGTGAAACACGTGTGTAGTGTGGAAGCAGAATGGCTGCGAAGAGCAAACGGCGAGAGAAAGCGGAGGAATTGGAGGAAAATGAAGAAGAAATGGGCGAAAACGCGAACGACGAAGGCGGGGATGACAAGGGCGAGTTCACCATGGAGACTGTCAAGCGGCTCGGAGGAACCAAGGTGAGGTTTTTACTGATTCAAAGAGGCTCTGTGTCTCATGCTGAGAGGGGGGGGACTAAAGTTACAGAGCCCAGCGAGTGATATTCACTCATAATAAAATAATGAGTGAGAACGGGGTGTTGAATACCTATTTATGTCGTTTCTACTTATTATTATTGTGTTATTATCAATGAGTGACCCCCAGCAGAGCTCAGTATGGGACAGAGTAGTTCCCCATGTGGAAAAGTGTATGTATTTAATGTGTTAAAATGCCAAAATGTAATATTTTCCATATGTTTCAATGATATTTCACTTGAGAAAATGTAATATTACTTGCTAACCCCCTTTGTCAATATACAGATATGAAACTATTTGCCTATTTGTTGTTGTTATTGTTCTATGTCATACACCCACACACCCACACACACACACAAATATATATTAATCTATGCTTTCTGCATATGCTTGTTTGTACAGGCTGACTTTGCCATGCTTGTTGGTCTGGATGAAAACAATGAGCTGATAAACGGTGGTAAGAAAGGTGCTATTGACGATTTGGAGGAGGGCGAATTAGAAGAGTTCATCACTAAGCTGGGCATCCGAAAATACGCGGACGAGCAGATTATTAAAGAGGACGGAGAAGACGAGGACCAAGAGGAGAAAGCCCAAGGACCTGCTGAGAAGGACGACGACAAGGAGGAAGAACCTGTAAGATCAACCGAAGAGAAGCAAGAAACCGAGCTCAAAAAGAAGAAGAAGAAGAAGGATAAAGAAGCGAAAAAGGTTGCTGCTGCTGGAAAGAAGGCCAAGCAGAGCGCCAGTGTGTTTGAATTTTACCCCAGACAGACGCTGCTGGTGAAACCCGGAGGAAAATGGTACGATGTGGAGTACACGTCAGAGACCAACTCTTCGGTTCAGGACGAGGCGCTGGTGGCTCAGTACAAGGCTTTGGCTCAGAAGCTCTTTGAATCTGAAGTTGAGCTTTACAAAACCAAGAAGAACTTTCAGAAGGGAGCCAACACGACCTGGATGAAGAGTGTAGTTTCCACGGGCACTCTCGCTGACAGGATGGCTGCGATGACTGTGTTGATTCAGGACGCTCCTGTGCATTGTCTGGAGCATATCGAAAGCTTGGTCACTTTGGTCAAGAAAAAGGGCAGTCGCCGAGAAGGCGTGATGGCAGTGGAGACCCTTAAGGAGCTCCTGCTATCTGACCTTTTGCCAGAGAACCGTAAACTTCGTGCCTTTTCACAGCGACCCTTCGACGAGCTGGAGGAGCGAGCCAGCGGTAACAGAGATGTCCGTGACCGGAGGTTGACCCTCTGGTACTTTGAGCACCAACTGAAGCTGCTGATGGTAGAGTTTGTGGTGGCTCTGGACTCTTTGGCCCATGATCCTGTGCTGGCCACCAAAATCAAGGCTCTGACCACTGCCCACGAGCTGCTGTGCAATCGTCCGGAACAGGAGAAAGCCCTACTGGCCCAAGTGGTCAACAAACTCGGAGATCCAGAGTACAAGGTCGCCTCCAAAGCCTCTTATCTCCTGGAGACGCTGCTCCACAGACACCCCAACATGAAAGTGGTGGTGTGCACAGAGGTGGAACACCTGATGTTCAGACCCAACATCAGCACCAAGGCCCAGTACTACGCCGCCTGCTTCCTCAACCAGGTTATGCTGAGCCACGAGGAGGCTGACCTGGCCACCAAGCTCATCACCGTGTACTTCACCTTCTTCAGAGTGTGTGTCCAGAAGAAGGACGTGGAGTCCAAGATGCTCAGTGCTCTGCTGACCGGAGTGAACCGGGCGTATCCCTACACGAAAGTAGGAGACGAGAAAGTGAGGGAGCAGCTGGACACACTGTTTAAAGTGGTGCACATTGTGAAGTTCAGCACTGCTTTACAAGCCCTAATGCTGCTGTTTCAAGTCATGGACTCGCAGCAGACCGTGTCAGACCGCTACTATGTAGCTCTTTACAGGTAAACACCAATATGAAGGTTCTAACAAAAGCCTTAAAGTAACACTAGGTAGCATTTCTAGCTTAAAATTACAGCTTCAAAAACATTGTGATACTGAACTTAAAACATTTACCCTCCGCTTCACAAATTCCTTTGCGAGAATTACTGAATTAGCATAGCATCGAAGCTAACCAGTGCCAAACGAGGCACTTACTTGTCGCAAAATGAAGCCGTTCTTCCTCAGGCAGCTGAAAGGTGTGACTGCGCCGTCTCAGAGCTCTGCATTCAGTTCAAAAACACAGCCATATGCATTATGTGAGTAATGAGTGTTTTCTCACACTGTAATCCTCCAAAAAGAGCAGCGGGGTTAGCATGCTATTATCATATGAACATGAACGGGTGGTCCACCAAGGGTCGCGGTCTGAGTCTCAGAGAGAGACGTGCCTCCTGTTACTTGGAGCGCCGACTCCAGAGGGTTAACACTGCAGAAACTGCACTATGTAACATTTGGAGGAGGGTCAGAACCACCCCTCCACCTCCCGCTCTATTCCAGGACAGTGATGTAAAAGTGAATTTCACTCTGCGGCTGTAGGTGGTAGGCGATTGTTTACAGGTTCATGTTCAAGGGTTTGTTGACACCCCTTTTGCTTTGTAAAGTCACCAACATTGTGACCATGTTTTTCTTAGCTGTGAAGTTTAACACGATACGAACTGGGATGTTCTGGATCTGCTCCAATGAGCTGCAGGTCACCATGTTCAATACACAGTCGTCTAGAGGCTTTAAAGCATTGGGAGCAGGGGAGCTGTGTTTATTGGAATGGTGGTGGGAGTTGGAGTGGTGTTAGTTACTGAGGACATCACTAAAGAATCCACTCTGTAGCTATGTAGTTTTTCACAGTACAGATGTAATGTGTGTGTGTTTTACAGGAAGCTGTTGGATCCAGGTTTGTCCGTGAGTTTGAGGCAGAGCATGTTCCTCAATCTTTTGTATAAATCTTTGAAAGCAGACATAGTTCTGCGAAGGATTAAAGCCTTTGTGAAGAGGCTCCTGCAGGTCAGCTGTGAGCAGAGTCCGACATTCGCCTGTGGAGCACTCTTCCTGGTGTCGGAGGTGATGAAGAGCAAGCCTGGCCTCAAGCTCCTCTTACAAGAAGAAGGGGTGTGTAGGGGTTTGTTTTTTTGTGTGTGTGAGTGTGTGTGTGAGTGTGTGTGTGTGTGAGAGTGTGAGTGTGTCTGTAGTGTGGTCAGCAATAATGGATCAACATTGTGGTGCAGCACTGTAGATGTTGTATGGGAATAATTTACAGTATATTACTTATGTCCACCATTTTATGTCACCATTTCTACTGGCTGCTATTGTGTCCTGTTTGATACCAGCATCTCTGTGTGTCTTATATATTCACAAATATCCACTACACCAGGAAGACGAGGAGGAAAGATTTCAGGACCTGAAAGCCGAAGATGATGATGATGAAGAGGAGAGATTTGTGGATGCTGATAAAGTTGAACAGGGACAGAGTGAAAAAACCGAGCAGCCCAAACCAACTGCATCCTGGGTACATCACCAAAATCTGGAGGGTAAGGTGGAACAACCCTAGTAAACACTAGACGCCCAAAAGTCTGTAGACATCCTTTTATTGTTCCCAGATACTGCTCTAAGGTACAGTCACCGTGGACTTTTAAGTTGCGCTCAGCTTGTATGTTCTCCATAGAAAAGCATTAGATGGAATGCCATGCTCTGGAGCAGCTGCTCATGAACCTGAAGTCTCCATGCCCAATGCCAAGCATCAGTAGAGGGGTATAAACCCAGTACGTTGAGCTGTGTTGGGATGCGTTGGAGTGGTGTTTGTAATAAAGCAGTAATCATCCAACATCTGCACCTGACCTCACCTTCTCATAGAAGGTGAAACTGCTACTGCAGCAGAGGGGCCAGATGTTCCTCACACACATCTGGATAATAACAGAGCTATAAAAGTAAAAGGAATGATGTTTCTGATTTCTGTGGGATTTGTGCTCAGTGTGAAACTGTATTTGTCTGAAATCTTTCTGGTGCAGGTGGCAAGAAGAAGCAGCTGTATGACCCCACCCACAGAAACCCTTTATACTGTGGAGCAAACTACACCACGCTGTGGGAGCTGCAGAAGGTATGAGAGAGTCTGTTTTGGTACTTTTTTTTTTTATTTTAAACGATGGCAATGGAGCTGTTTTTGTTGGTGTCTAATTTGGGTACTTTGCCTTTCGCAGCTCGCTCTTCATTTCCACCCCTCCGTGGCTCTCTTTGCGAGGACCATTATGCAGGTGAGTGATTTGAAGATGTGACCACGTTGTCTATAAACATTTCTTTCTTTTTATTTCATATTTTCTCTATTTTTTTGGCATTCTTTGTATCTTTAAACAAAGCTTTTGTCTGTTTTTTATGTTTATTAACTTTTATACGTATAAAGGGGTCTGACTGCATTAAAATAAAGTAGAACAATAACAACAAAACAATAAAAACAGTTGTTTACATCATAATAGGGCTAAAATTAATCGAAATCGACAGTCAGAACTTCTAATCAATATAATCTTGTCTATATCGATTATATCAATCTATGTCCCCACTGTGTGTTCATGTACTGTCCCTTTAACACCACATTACCATGCTTTAGTCACGTGATTCTGCCGCTATCTGCCACATGGTGGAGAACCTAAACACAGAGGCCAACCGAGCAACTACAGCACCTCGTACCAAAGAAAAACACAGCGTCTGTGGTTTGGACGTGTTATGTTTTGACACCGAACAAAAATAAGTCAATTGTAAACACTGAGAAAATACAGTTTCAGCCAAAGCACAGTGACACATCAAATATAAACAGAAAACAGAGGAACAAGCTCCCAGCGACATTAGAAAACACATCCCAGCTTTAAACTGGAGCATATTTACAGCACAAACCTCGTCACTGAACTATGAGGGTCAAAAATACTCAAACAAAATAATCGTTCATTAATCGTAATCGTGGTAAAACGTACAATTAATCGTGATATTGATCTGTGCTCATATCGACCAGCACTACCATCATACTACACATTACAATTCACTTTTGCAAGAAAAAACACTGAAGATTTAATTATTATAGAATATTTGTGTGTCCATGTTTGTTTTCTTTAGTATCCATATGCTCCAGTGTTCTATAAACATTCATTCATTCATTATCTGTAACCCTTATCCAGTTCAGGGTCACGGTGGGTCCAGAGCCTACCTGGAATCATTGGGCACAAGGCAGGAATACACCCTGGAGGGGGCTGTTTTACAAACGTGTCCTTTTTTTATTTTTACAGAGAGATTATGTTTACACTTCTGTCACTTCTCTTTCGTGTTTCCAGAATTATTATTTTGAATTTCTATTATTTTCTGTGTCCTCAGGGTGAGTTTATCCAGTACACAGGCGACCCTCTGCAGGACTTCACACTCATCAGGTTTCTGGATAGATTTGTGTTCAGAAACCCCAAACAAGTGAAGGGCAAACGTGAGTAAAATAACCCCAGTCTCATAAAAATACACCATCTCTTATTATCAGCATTAAGTCCCTCATATTCATTCTTTCTCTCTCTCTCACTCATTCTCTCTCTCTCACTCATTCTCTCTCTCTCTCTCTCTCTCTCTCTCTCTCTCACTCATTCTCTCTCTCTCACTCATTCTCTCTCTCTCACTCATTCTCACTCTCTCACTCATTCTCTCTCTCTCACTCATTCTCTCTCTCTCACTCATTCTCTCTCTCTCACTCATTCTCTCTCTCTCACTCATTCTCTCTCTCTCTCACTCATTCTCTCTCATTCTCACTCTCACTCATTCTCACTCTCTCTGTCATTCTCTCACTCTCGTTCTCATTCTCACTCTCTCTTGTTCTCATTCTCTCTCTCATTCTCTCTCTCTCTCTCATTCTCTCTCATTTTCACTCTCTCTCTCTCTCATTCTCTCACTCTCTCATTCTCACTCTCATTCTCTCTCTCTCTCTCATTCTCTCATTCTCTCTCTCTCCCTTATACTCTCTCTCTCACACTCTCTCTCTATCACTATCACTCACACTGTCTCTCTCTCTCTCTCTCTCACACTGTCTCTCTCATTCTCTCTCACACTTTCTCTCACAATGTCTCTATCTCTCTCTCGCTCTCTCTCTATCACTCACACTGTATCTCTCTCTCTCTCTCTCATTCTCTCTCTCCAGAAAACACAGAAGCCACTGTGATGCAGCCAAAGCACAAAAAGACCATGAATAACGTGCGGTCATTACCTGGTAAGTTTATATTTGATTAGAAATAAAGTAAGTAATAAATACAGGAAGTAAATTTATAAATCACCTTGATATTTTTTTGTTTACGTCCCAGTGAACTGTGAGGAGTATCTGGCCAAAGAAGAGAGTCAGATCCCTGTGGATGAACTGTTCTTTTACAGGTGAGTTTAACTAGCCTTTAATGTGGTATTTATGCATTATTTCCCAATACAGAAACATACAGTCGTGTGTAAACTGTTCATGGGGCCTGTGAAATTGACGGATGTCAGTTGTTCAGTGCCGTGCACAAGCTTTACCCAAAACAAACAACAGGTGACGCTACACACCGTTAAATGTTAAAGAATAGGTCAACATTAACACTTTTTCCAGCTTGATTGGGCCAGATATGAGCAGATTAACTGCTGGGGTTTGTGAGGTTCACAGCAGTGATCTTCTCTCTTTCCTGTGTTCAGATTCTTTAAGAAGCGTGCGGGAGAGAAACGGTGGCAGAAATCTCGTGGAGGAGATGACGAGAGTGTGGAAGATGTGGACGATGACGAGTTCGACCGGTTGCTTGGTGAGAACAGAGGCAATAAGTAGAGCATTAATGATCAGAAACAACACTGTTCTCTCAGTCTTCTGTAACGTTGTTATAACGGGCTTTTTCAGACACTTTTGAAGGGGACAGCTACTTCACGGATTTTAAGGACACTGACCTGGACTTTGCTGGGTAAGTGATCAGTGGTTGTGTTCGTACCAATGCTGCAGTGAATATGGACACATCGGTATTGATATGAATTATTTTTATTATTATTATTGCTATGAATTGTTGAGAGTGAAAGTGGCCTATAAACACACTATTAATGGTCGTTTATGAACATGATTTTTCTAAATGAACCAATGGTTCTACTCGTGATATTAAATATTGTAGGTGTGTTTTTGAGAGGAAAAGCAATGCAGTTATGAATAAACTGTGTATGATGTCAGAATAATGAAACAAATTCGGACCAATAGTAAACCTTTAGGCACATCTTATTCAGAGTTATTTTTATTTTTTTACCATTTTTAGCTCCATCCTTGATAACAAACATTGTTTGTTTATTTATTTATTTATTTATTTTAACAAAAACATGTCTGACAACAGTGTCTTGGATAAAAGTTACACTTTACAATTTACAACTATAGCATTTTCTGTATTAAACATAATTGGCTTGTGTTAAAGGAACACTATACAATATTTTTACCATAAAAACATAAGATTTTCTCTTTGAATTGATCATTTGGATTAAGCATCAAATCACAAATCGTTGATTATTTAGTGTGTGTGTGTGTGTGTGTGTGTGTGTGTGAGTCTGTGTGGGTGGGCAATGCGGCCATGTGATGGGTTAAAGGCTAAGCACCACTTAATGGACCTCCATGAATATTCCACATTATTGTAGTTACTGACAGATATAAGTATGAATTAAAATGAAAATAGCAGCTTAATTTGCTTTAAAACTGACAATTTTATTAAATTGACGGAAAAACCCGAGCTCTCTACGGAAACTCTCGAACGCAATCGTGACGTCACTGGTGGACAACAGCTGAACAACGCCGCGGTAAAACACCGTTATGACTGACTGTTATGACAGTATCTAGCTAAATAACCAACATTATTCATGACAATAGCCTAGTTTAGCGAGTCAAGCTAACGTTAGCTAACACCAACTAAAACAGGCGAAGTGAGTGTCCTTACCCTGTTTACCTCCATGTTACAGAGGCTCTTGACCAACGGTCTTTTAAACCTTATTCCTTGAATTACTAAGAAATAACATGTTTTCTGACTATCAATAAACACAAGTTAGGAACTCAAACTCCACTGTATTTATTTGTTTGACACTTTCATATCGCTGCTGCTTAGCCTTTAAAGGATTGTGTATGAAAGCATTACCTTCTATTAGGACCATCCATGTTGCAAGAAAAAAAAAAAATACAGGTGAAATTCAGCAGACATTTATTAGTCTTTGGGAAGTAACTCATAAGACTTTACGTGTTTTGTGGGGTTAGAGCAACAAGATTAACTTCAGCAAAAAGAAACAGAGATTTACCTTCTCAGGGGCTTTAATCCATCAAATGAAAATGACCTGATGGCACCAAACACTGGCCAGTATTTACGTTTCATTCCAGTAAAAATGTGCAGAAATGAAGGAAACCTGAGTTCGGTTTCTCTCTTGCAGTAATGTGAAGAGCAAGTCTAAGAACGATAAGAAGGCTGAGGACTTGGACTCTGATCTGGACAGCGACGACCTGGACGATGAGGAGGTCTCTCTGGGAAGCCTGGACGAAGTGGAATTTGGCGATGAGCTGGAGGAGGAAGGAGGGGAGTTTATGGACCCTGAGGGAGAAGAGGAGGAAGGTGGTGTGATCTTTTTAACTGTGTTTTGTTTTTTTTTAGTTAATGTTAGTTTATACTAATCCTGCTCCTATTATAAATAAATATATTGTGTTATTTTGCAGTTCCAGAGCTGGAGGAAGGTGATGGAGACTTTGATGGTGTGTTTCGTACACTTTTAAAAACATTGGATTAGTGATAGTTGATAAGTGTGTGGTTCCCTCACCTCTGAACTGATCTAATTAACTGTTAATTGTGCATGTGTTTGTGAAGATATGGACGAGGACATGGATGAGGACGAGGGGCCAGTAACTGAAACGAAACTGAAAAAAGGGCAAAAGAGGAAATCATTAGAGCAGCTCCACTTCCACAGAGCTCTGGGTGAGATTTTCCATCCCTTCAGATTATTATTTAACTAAGTATGTTGCCCTTTAAACATATGGAAAGATGTATAAAAATACTTATTTACAACATTTTATTATCTGTTCATTCATATATATATAAATAAATATAAATTATGACCTCTGGCCACTGTGACTAACTCACACTCTGAGATGTGAGTGGGTATGTTTACAGCAGACGTAGCACAGGTTCGTTTGATTGTTACTGGCCCACACCGCAGGGCCCATGAGGTTCCATGTCTCTAAGTCACTGACAGACACTGTACTATACAGTGAAACCTCTACTAACGAACTTTCCAAGATACGAACCGGGCATTTGTATATTTTTTGCCTTCACCAACGAACCATGACTCTAGAAACGAACCCGAGCCGGCGGCTGGAAATGGCCACTGACCCCAATAGGTGAGTCTCCCAGCGCTCAGACTTGAGTGAGCGTTTAAGATTAGCACATTGTAGCTTTAGCAATTTAGCATTAGTGTAAATAGCAGACACTGAAATTCGTGCTAAGTTAAGCCGTATCTACTCTTCGTTATTACACCCACCCCCCACCTCCCGTCATACAGCCAGTGCCTGTGTTACTCCTCCAGCCAGTCGTTTATTACTGTTACCACTGTATTTTTTTACTTTTAGTAACGCTACATGTACTTATTTTTTTACTAATTTGAGAGTGTTGTAAACATATATCAGTGCAAAAAGGGTGACTCTCGGGGTGGGGGCTGGAACCCATTAATTGCTTTTCCATTATTTTAAATGGGGAAAATTGACTCGAGAAATGAACTTTTCTACTTACGAACCGGGTCACGGAACGGATCAAGTTCGTAGGTAGAGGTTCCACTGTATTGATACTTGATGATGTGTAGCGTACCATTTTCATAATTATCAATTCTATTAAATCATCAAAATCATTGATTCCAGGCTGTTGATTGGTAGCGTACCTGGTAAACGACTCGTGGTTTAATACCAACACTTATAATAGTTTTCTGTTTCTTTGGTTTGAAATCAGGAAACAAGAAGAAGAAAGGAAAGAAGGACGACGCAGCTATATTTGCATCAGCAGAAGAGGTATAGTCTCTACTGAAACTTTCACTGACAGCTGCTGTAGTAACAGTGTAATGCCTGATGTCTCCTCGTTTTTGTTACAGTTTGGGGAACTGCTGGATGAAAACGTGGGTTCTAAGTATGACAGCCTTGGCATGAACGCAATGGCAAACAAAGACAAAGCCAGTGAGTATTCAACACAACTGTGTGAGGAAGGAGGGTGGGGCAGGTCATGAATTATACATTTTATTTGATCATTTTGGCTTGCTGCTCTACATTGTTTCTAAAGGGTGGAGTCACTGCTCTGTAACACTGACACACACCAGGGGGTTGACTCTCAAAGCACTTTCAGCTAAACCAGGATTTCTGACTAAGAATTGGTTTCAAATAACTAGTGCTGCCATGGGTAACCCATTTCCCAGGATTACTCTGCTGTAGGTACTCTTCATGATCAATGTCCCAAAGAAAGGTGACTAGAAATGTAATGGAAGTCCCTGAATGGTCAGAAATTTGGTCCTGGGCCAACTGGAATGGGGCTTCTGCTTCATGAGACAGACCCCTACTCACACTCACATAAATAAGCAACTTTCCATGACTCCTTATATAACGTCTGTATTTGTTAATCCATTCATTTTCTTTCCACTGTCCGTATCACCACTGAAAACCATGCTTCTCTTTTCCTCCCCAGGTGTTAAACAGCTGAAGTGGGAATCCCAGCGGGACGACTGGATCCAAGGCCGGGACGTGAAGACACTCCGGAGGAAAAAGGCCATGTTCAAGAAGAGGAAACCATTTGGAAAAGTCAAACCAGGCAAAAGAACTGTTGGCAGAAAGAAATAAGTCGGTCCCAGTGTGTCTGTGTGTTTTAATCCTGATTAGACCACGCCTCCTGGTCTGACTCCCGGACGCCATAAACCCCAGACCACTCGTTGGACTTGTAAAAAACTGAGAGGAAAAGAAAGAGGAGTGTTCAATTCATCAAGCAATTGTTGTTTTTAAATGTCAGATTGGTTTAAAAAAAACAGGTATATATAAAACAAAGTACATTTTGTAATAAATGTTATTTTCCACTTTATGACGTGAGCTACAATAGACCACTTTCAGAAACAAACTATGAGAACACAGTTTAGGACCGGCCGATAAGGAGAGGTAGTGTTATATCGATTAGTCACCTTCATGCTGTATGCATCATTAGCCTTAATTCCTTTTGCTGGATTTCAGGGAAATTGATACATCACTGCATCTAGTTTAAAGTGGAAAATGTACCTTCAAGAACTGATGGAAAGTATTTGTTCATCGTGCCTCTGAAATCTAAGAAAATGAAGCATAATCAGTGAATGTTTTCCCAGTAATAATTAATTCATACATCATTCTCATTTAAAATCAAAAACGTTCACCTCGGCTGGAGTTCATCTTATGAAACAGCCCATAGGCTGCAAACACACCAGCGACTTCTAGGAGAATGATTCCTTTAAATATCCTTCGGGCAATGGGTTCCATGGGCTTGGGGGCCATCTAGAGTGGAGAACACAGAAGTATTTCTGAAAGCAGTGTAAAGTACCAACGTGTGTTTTTGGACTGTGGGAGGAAACCCACGCAGACACAGAGAGAACACACCACACTCCTCACAGACAGTCACCCGGAGGAAACCCACGCAGACACAGGGAGAACACACCACACTCCTCACAGACAGTCACCCGGAGGAAACCCACGCAGACACAGGGAGAACACCCCACACTCCTCACAGACAGTCACCCGGAGGAAACCCACGCAGACACAGGGAGAACACCCCACACTCCTCACAGACAGTCACCCGGAGGAAACCCACGCAGACACAGAGAGAACACACCACACTCCTCACAGACAGTCACCCGGAGGAAACCCACGCAGACACAGGGAGAACACACCACACTCCTCACAGACAGTCACCCGGAGGAAACCCACGCAGACACAGGGAGAACACCCCACACTCCTCACAGACAGTCACCCGGAGGAAACCCACGCAGACACAGGGAGAACACCCCACACTCCTCACAGACAGTCACCCGGAGGAAACCCACGCAGACACAGGGAGAACACCCCACACTCCTCACAGACAGTCACCCGGAGGAAACCCACGCAGACACAGGGAGAACACACCACACTCCTCACAGACAGTCACCCGGAGGAAACCCACGCAGACACAGGGAGAACACACCACACTCCTCACAGACAGTCACCCGGAGGAAACCCACGCAGACACAGGGAGAACACACCACACTCCTCACAGACAGTCACCCGGAGGAAACCCACGCAGACACAGGGAGAACACCCCACACTCCTCACAGACAGTCACCCGGAGGAAACCCACGCAGACACAGGGAGAACACACCACACTCCTCACAGACAGTCACCCGGAGGAAACCCACGCAGACACAGGGAGAACACCCCACACTCCTCACAGACAGTCACCCGAAGGAAACCCACGCAGACACAGGGAGAACACACCACACTCCTCACAGACAGTCACCCGGAGGAAACCCACGCAGACACAGGGAGAACACCCCACACTCCTCACAGACAGTCACCCGAAGGAAACCCACGCAGACACAGGGAGAACACACCACACTCCTCACAGACAGTCACCCGGAGGAAACCCACACAGACACAGGGAGAATACATCACAATCCTCACAGACAGTCACCCGGAGGAAACCCACGCAGACACAGGGAGAATACACCACACTCCCCACAGACAGTCACCCGGTGTGGGACTCCAGGTCCCTGGAGCTGTGCGAGTGCGACACTACCTGCTGCACCACCGTGCCGCCCCCGTTCCATGTCATGCCTCCCTAATAATTTCTGAGTTTTCTACATTTGTAACCCTCTACAAGTTTTACTTTCCTTTCCAACACTTATCCCACAGTGCGATCTTATATTTTAGTATAACTCAATATACGAAACATGAAACATTGAATATAAACCCACAATTCCAATACTGGTCTATCTCTGCTCTAAACGGGTACCATTTAGTATTTATTCCCATTCAGTGGTCGGTTTAGCCCCGCCCATTCTCACTGATGTTATAAGGAGTGTTTCACCTGCACTGCTTTGTAAACTAGGCAAATTACGAGCCAGCCAATCAGAACAGTTCATTTACATGTTGCGGTCTTGACGAACAGAATGACAACCTCTTTCGTTCTAAGACACAAAAGAAAGACGAAACATTCGGGCGAAATCTGCTACATACAAAACAACAAGAAAACGACGTACGTGGATTTTGAAGGAAAAAGAAATGCAAGTACAAGGTAACGTTGACCCTTTAACTCCCACAACGGGGTGTTCCACAAAGCAGGACTTCTTTGTTGAACCAGAAAACTTGAGCTCACATGAATGTTAGTTCTGCTTTGAGGAATACCCCCCAGTAGCTGTCTGTTTTACACCTGTAAATGATGCGGTAATTTCATTTTATTCATTCAGATCCATTACTGAACACGAAGCTTAAACAGAACCCAAAATATGACTAAATATTCGCCACCAGCTTCTTGTTAAATCTTCTTGTCCGTTTCAAATGGACAACAATTACTTTCTCTATTTAAGTTTCCAACAGGGATTTAACCAACAGCTTAATATACGCTTTTATAATACAGTCTTTAAGGAGCTGAACATTTTTATTAGAGGAGAACAACGCAAAAAATGCGGAGGGAAAATATCTTAAACTGTAAACGATGTGATATAAATATTAAAAACACTGCTAGTTCACACTCACCTTCAAGATTTCATTTGGTACACAATAAGAGTCCTGGCTACGGAGACCCAGCTGGACCAATATACTCTCATTCAATCCAAACAGAAATAAAACCGAAGAAAAAACGTAAGGAATAAACATATATTATTTATTTTTATCGATAAACTTATAAATAAGTAGATTGTAATCATCATGTTTTAAAACAGATAAATAATTAAATAAATAATTAAATAAATAAATATCGGAGCCTGTGAGTTAAATTTTTGGTCAGCAGGTGTCGCTGTGCGTAAGGGAAAAAAAATAAATGATCATTTTCAGGAAACATTAGGTATAAAAATGTAAAGTAATCTGCTGAATTTACTGCAGTGATCTGTGGTTATTGTTAACGTTTAAACGGCCCTGGGGGCTACTGAGTGGTGCAGGACTATAGTCTGTGTGCATTAAACTTCAGCCATGTGCAGCTGGGAGTTCAAGGGAACACTGTTGACCTCTCTCTGCCTGGGTAGAATAGGAATAGCCCTCCTTCTCCCTCTCCCTCCCACTTAGTGTCATGTTAGCCAGTGCAGGCATCTGTTAAATGGCATAATACACAGCAGTCACCCAGGTTAGATCAACACAGTTAGTGTTCATATATTTCATTCATTGTCTGTAACACTTATCCAGTTCACGGTGGGTTCAGAGCCTATGTGGAATCATTGGGCACAAGGCAGGAATACACCCGGAAGTCCTTCACAGGGCAACACACACTCACAGATTCACTCACACACTCACACCTATGGACACTTTTGAGTCGCCAATCCACCTACCAACGTGTGTTTTTGGACTGTGGGAGGAAACTGGAGCACCCGGAGGAAACCCACGCAGACACAGGGAGAACACACCACACTCCTCACAGACAGTCGCCCGGAGGAAACCCACGCAGACACAGGGAGAACACACCACACTCCTCACAGACAGTCGCCCGGAAGAAACCCACGCAGACACAGGGAGAACACACCACACTCCTCACAGACAGTCGCCCGGAGGAAACCCACGCAGACACAGGGAGAACACACCACACTCCTCACAGACAGTCGCCCGGAGGAAACCCACGCAGACACAGGGAGAACACACCACACTCCTCACAGGCAGTCACCTAGAGCGGGAATCGAACCCACAACCTTCAGGCCCCTGGAGCTGTGTAACTGCGACACTACCTGCTGCACCACCGTGCCACCCACAGTTAGTGTTACATTTGAAAATGAACAATTTAATACTAACAGCATTGATTTAACTTTGAGAAATGTCTGAGCAGTTAGCATTATCCTCTAAGGCCATTTCACAATTGGAGGATAATTTAGACATCAGTGTTCGAAATATGTACTTTCTTAAAAACACATATTTGCAGCTGTATCCTTGGTAACACAGTAGAGTGTATTAGCAGAGTGAATTGGCAAATACAGAATCAAAATATTCAAATTAAAGATGGGACTCCTTTTTCTCCTGGCCATGCTCTTAGAGTCTTGGTGATGAAACCTTGTTTATCATGTTGCTTACTGGATTTTCTTTTCCATTAGCAAGGTATGTTTCTTTAATTAAACATGTCCTGGTAACAGGGTCGCACTGATTTTGTGGAAGGCAGCTTAATGTAAAAAATATTATTTAAAAAAGTAATAAATATAAAAGGTGTCTGTTCTTAAATAACACGTGTCAATCAAACCATGCAAAGAAACGAGATATGAAACGTTATTTGTATTATTAGTATGTACCGATATTCTTTGTAAATCTGTAGTGGGAAAAAAAATCTTCTGTTGATGAAAAAAATGAGCTGTTGTCTCAGCTAACAGGGGGAATTGGCAGTCACTAAAATATTTGTAATAACATAAAAAATTAAAAAGAAATATAATAATATTAATAAGGCGGAACGGTGGTGCAGCAGGTAGTGTAGCAGTCACACAGCTCCAGGGACCTGGAGGTTGTGGGTTCGATTCCCTCACTGTCTGTGAGGAGTGTGGTGTGTTCTCTCTGTGTCTGCATGGGTTTCCTCCGGGTGACTGTCTGTGAGGAGTGTGGTGTGTTCTCCCCGTGTCTGCGTGGGTTTCCTCCGGGTGACTGTCTGTGAGGAGTGTGGTGTGTTCTCCCTGTGTCTGCGTGGCTTTCCTCCGGGTGACTGTCTGTGAGGAGTGTGGTGTGTTCTCCCTGTGTCTGCGTGGGTTTCCTCCGGGTGACTGTCTGTGAGGAGTGTGGTGTGTTCTCCCCGTGTCTGTGTGGGTTTCCTCCGGGTGACTGTCTGTGAGGAGTGTGGTGTGTTCTCCCCGTGTCTGCGTGGGTTTCCTCCGGGTGACTGTCTGTGAGGAGTGTGGTGTGTTCTCCCCGTGTCTGCGTGGGTTTCCTCCGGGTGACTGTCTGTGAGGAGTGTGGTGTGTTCTCCCCGTGTCTGCGTGGGTTTCCTCCGGGTGACTGTCTGTGAGGAGTGTGGTGTGTTCTCCCCGTGTCTGCGTGGGTTTCCTCCGGGTGACTGTCTGTGAGGAGTGTGGTGTGTTCTCCCCGTGTCTGCGTGGGTTTCCTCCGGGTGACTGTCTGTGAGGAGTGTGGTGTGTTCTCCCCGTGTCTGCGTGGGTTTCCTCCGGGTGACTGTCTGTGAGGAGTGTGGTGTGTTCTCCCTGTGTCTGCGTGGGTTTCCTCCGGGTGACTGTCTGTGAGGAGTGTGGTGTGTTCTCCCCGTGTCTGCGTGGGTTTCCTCCGGGTGACTGTCTGTGAGGAGTGTGGTGTGTTCTCCCTGTGTCTGCGTGGGTTTCCTCCGGGTGACTGTCTGTGAGGAGTGTGGTGTGTTCTCCCCGTGTCTGCGTGGGTTTCCTCCGGGTGACTGTCTGTGAGGAGTGTGGTGTGTTCTCCCCGTGTCTGCGTGGGTCTCCTCCGGGTGCTCCGGTTTCCTCCCACAGTCCAAAAACACACGTTGGTAGGTGGATTGGCGACTCAAAAGTGTCTGTGTGTGTGTGTGTTGCTCTGTGAAGGACTGGCGCCCCCTCCAGGGTGTATTCCCACCTTGCGTCCAATGATTCCAGGTAGGCTCTGGACCCACTGCGACCCTGAACTGGATAAGGGTTACAGATAATGGATGGACGGATAATAATAAGAAGAAGAAGAAGAAAAGAAGGAGAAATGTATATTCATTGTTCATTTTGCTAAGCGGAGGGAATGTCGCAGAGTGCTGAATTCAAACTAAACTAACTGATCTACTTTATCATAGAACAGAATGCAATAGAATACAAAATAATACTGAATTGATATCATAAAAATATTTATACTCTACACTTGTAATTGCATTATTTATTTAAACATCTTTGCAGTTTTAGATTTAAGCCGAATTCTACATGGCTCCTTGGTCCCTATCTAGTGCCAGAAGGTTTGAAGTTCTGGCTTCTACACCCAAACACTGCCCGGATTAACCCGTGTGGAATTAGCCTCCTGTGCTTGAAGTCTTCTGGCTAAATGTGTTTCTTTCTGGTATTAGGCTGCTTTGTCCAGATTTGTGAAAGTAATGTTTCTAATACAAACATATAAATAAATAACATATTTTGACAGTATTACTGCAGTTGTCTGATGTATATGTTTATTTGGGAGGCACTGCAGGTGGTGTTGCTGCCACACAGCTCCAAGGTCCTGGGTTCATTTTGGGTCACTGTTTGTCAGGAGTTTGGTGCACTCTTAAAAATAAAGGTGCTACGGTTGAGTGATGGATTTTTAAAACTTTAAAAGGTTCTTCACACTCACACATCCCTTAAACAAACATTATTTCTTAATGGAACCAAAAGTGGTTCTTCAATGCATTGCTCAAAGAACCTTTTGTAGCAGCTTTATTTTTAAGTGTGTGTGTTCTTCCTGTCTCAGAGTGGGTTTCCTCCCGGTGCTCCGGGTTCCTCCCAGAGTTCAAAAACGTGTTGGTGGTGGGGGAAAGGATAGAAAACAGCTGTAAGAAATGCTATTTCTTCTATTAAACATAGCACAAAAAGTAAGGAAATTTGTGTTTGGTGGAGTATTTCTTTGTTGTAACAATGCTTCTTGGCAATAAATCTTATACCATTGGAAATCCTGTTAATTTTCCTTTTAAATGGTGGCACGATTGTAAGGGACATGCATTTGTGGGATGAGCAGTAGAGCTGAGTATTGGGTTGCGCCCATGAAAAATTAGCCATATCCTCTCTGCCAATGCCGAACGGTTTATTTTGTGTGATGGTGTGGGGCGGCATCTCCCTCACTGGACAGACGAGGCATGTCATCATTCGAGGCAATCTGAGTGCAGAGAGATAATTTAGATGAAATTCTGCAACTAGTGGCGATCCCATATCTCCACAGTCTGGGACCGAACTCTATCCTCCAACATGACACCGCTCGCCCCCACAGAGCAGGTTTTATCAGAGACTACCTCCAGAATTTGGGAGTGGAGAGGATGGAACGGCCTGCCGGTGTCCTGACCTCAACTACATTGAACAGTTGTGGGATCAGCCTGGGCGTGCTGCTGGCGCCAGAGTGACCAACACAACCACGTTGACTGACTAACAACAAATGCTGGTTGAAGAATGGGATGCCATCCCACTGCAGTGTGTGACCAGGCTGGTGACCACCATGAGGAGGAGGGGCCAGGCTGTTGTGGCTGCGTATGGTTCTTCCACACACTACTGATGCTCCTGTTTGTTAAATGAATAAATTGTTAAATTGCCAATATGTTCTTGTTTCTTCAAACTTCAATCATCCAGTCCACCACACACCAAACGAGTCAATGAGCTCTACTGCTCATCCCACAAATGCACGTTCCTTACAAATGTGGCACCATTGTGTGTGTGTGTGTGTAAATGTGTCTTGGGATCAGAGGGCAGGCTTTAAAGCAATAAAAGTAAGTTTCGAGCTGCCCCCCTTATTATGCTTCTATTTCTTCCTAAAAGTAAGCCATTGTGCTTCCTCTGTGGGGGGTAGTGTGTGTGTGTGTGTGTGTGGCGGGCTGATGGAGTCTTAATCTAAAGGCAGTCAGACTGTAGAACCCTCTGCGGCCTGTTGGCCGTCAGAGCTTGTAAAGAGCGGATTTATGAGGATCTTGTAGGTCGGGGCTTGGATAAACAAACACAGACTGGACAGTGGTGACATGATCCTGTGGCTTTAGAGACCCGCTCTGGACCTCACACTGTTTCCCTTTAAGCCACAAGTCCATGAGAAAAGGGATCAGCTCACTGCAATACACATCAGCTGCTCTGCTGAACTGCCATCCAGGAGGCCTTTTAAAGCAGTGACGGAGGAGTCTGCAGACATTCACCGCTGTTGGATCAAGACCATGTGTCGTCATCATTTTGAACACAGTTTAAAAAACGAGAGATTGTTTATATTGTGTGAACATTTGACAACCAATGGACTGATTAAAAAGCCCCACAATTAGGATAGTTAGAAGTTAGGTTAAGTTACACTGGCAGGTGAAGTTTCCTCGTCTTTGTTGGAGAAGTCTGGTCTCTGACGTTGGCTTCATCACTGGACACTGCATCTCCAAAAGGCTACACTTTAAAGATATAGAGCAAGGTTTGGGCCACTTTTCTTGGTTCAGTCAAACACACACACACACACACACACAATAAAGGGCAGCCTGCTTTTTCAGTTCATTTCCTTAAAGGACTGTGATCTGTCCCATTCTAGTTTCAGTTACAATTTTGGCTTTCAATGATTATGAAAACAATATAAATAAAAAAGATAGTGATTATTGTGCTCCTTTAGTCAAGAGTAATGCTGTAAATCCAGCACCAACTGTACATTTACAGGGCTTTCACTGCTCCTGAAAAACCCAAACTCACCCCCAGCCACTTTTAAAAAAGTTAGATCACAGTCTCAGTTCTGACCTTTGGTGAGGAGTGTGGTGTGTTCTCTCTGTGTCTGCGTGGGTTTCCTCCGGGTGACTGTCTATGAGGAGTGTGGTGTGTTCTCCCTGTGTCTGCGTGGGTTTCCTCCTGGTGCTCCGGTTTCCTCCCACAGTCCAAAACACATGTTGGTAGGTGGATTGGTGACTCAAAAGTGTCTGTAGGTGTGTGTGTCTGTGTTGCCCTGTGTTTTTAACGTAAATATTAAGCTCTACTCAGTGTTGACTGTGTCCTTCTCCCGCTCTGTTCTCTGAGAGGTGGCAAGTCTTAGAGTGGGACTGAAGGGTTTGCTGTCAGTAAACACAGGGAGGTATATGTGGGATCGCAGTTCTGATCCAGAGCAGCTGGGACAGTGCTCTGCGGTGTTTATCTGCTGATGTGAGTGCAGACAGTGAAAGAGAGGACGCGTGAGGAACCGAGGGAAGGGGACAGTTACAGCAGTGGGGAGGTTGTATATGGGGTTCTTTCTTGTATCTGAACTAAAGTAGGGGCTAATCATGGAGGCTGTTACTGCACCTGAATAGAGTCATTAACAGTAGGGGCCAGTCACTCATACAGCCACAGGTTCTGAATTCAGCTATCTTTGTTTAATGGGGAGCTAAATGGCGGATGATGTTTGCAGAAGAATATCTTTGCTAAGACCGTGACTGCATGCTGCCAGCTGTGAAACATGTCGGAGTGTTTTGGGGCTGTAAGTGCTCAGCATCTGTAAAGGAGATGACTTGAAAAGATGAATGAAAATTCTGTAGATGCTTGTCCAAGACCCGAAATGCCTGGCAGGACCGGTTTACACAAAAACAACAATAATCCTAACACCTCTTTTACAGAAGAATACTTGGCCAAGTATTTAAACTACCAACTGTCTCCAACAGAAGACTTTCTGATTCTTAAAATACAGGAACACAACCCCCTCCAGCTACGAAGTGCTGAAAAAAATCATCAGTGAAGGGCTGTGGAATATCTCTCTGCAGAGTTGTGCCACGCTGGTCAAACCTCCAGCACTGGCCTAATACACAGACCTGAGTCCAAAATAAATACAAGCAAATGGTTACATACACAACCACAACAACACCGGTGTAATCTCCACAGACCATTCATTCATTATTGACAAGTAACAAAAAAAATAAAATAAAAAAAAATAAAAAATCAGAAGTGTAGATACATTCATCCATCCATTATCTGTAACCCTTATCCAGTTCAGGGTCGCGGTGGGTCCAGAGCCTACTTGGAATCATTGGGCGCAAGGCAGGAATACACCCTGGAGGGGGCGCCAGTCCTTCACAGGGCAACACACACACATACATCCACACTTTTGAGTCACCAACCCACCTACCAACGTGTGTTTTTGGACAGTGGGAGGAAACCGGAGCACCCGGAGAAAACCCACGCTGACACAGAGAGAACACACCACACTCCTCACAAACAGTCACCCGGAGGAAACCTACGCTGACACAGAGAGAACACACCACACTCCTCACAGACAGTCACCCGGAGGAAACCCACGCAGACACGGGGACAACACACCACACTCCTCACAGACAGTCACCCGGAGCAGGAATCGAACCCACAACCTCCAGGCCCCTGGAGCTGTGTGACTGCGACACTAACCTGCTGCGCCGCCGTGCCGCCCATAAGTCATTTACAACCTCTAAATCTGAAACACTCCTTAAGATGGGTGAGTTCTTTTGAGTGTGTGTGTGTGTGTGAATGATTGGGTGAGTGTGTGATGCTCTGTGATGAACTGGTGCTCAGAGTGTGAGTCTGGGGTGGGCTCCATCCCCTCTGCAAACTTGATCAGGATGACGTTGTTACAGAAGATGAATGAGTGAATGATTTGTAATCATTTTTATCGGTCCCTACCTCATTAGTTATTCACATGAGGCTAAGAACTGCTGATGTTTTGAAATGGTAGACCAGAGCGTGGGGGCTAAAAAGCTTTTTGTTTTCCCCCCTAAAAGATAAGCGTGTTTTGATTTTGAGGTGACCCTTTTGATCTATGCTATGTTTCGAAACGTCTGACCCTCAGTCTTTAAAACTCTGCCTCACTGTCCTCGAAAAAAAAAAAGAGACAGGTCAACAGATTTCCAAATCTGATCAACTGAACTTTGAACATCCAGCTTCCAGAAAGAAAGGTGCCTCATGTCCCTGGATCCAAACACAGTGACTGTGATAAACTAATGCTGCGCTGGGTATTTTTCAACATGGCTTTATTTATTAGTGCCCCAAAACAATGCAGATGAGCTGGAAAGGCATAATGAGACCACACTCGTTGACAAGAAGTGCCAATCCACATTCCCCAGTCTGGGAAACTCAATGGGGATGGGAAAGTGCTGAGTGAAAGATCTTCTTGGGGCTTAAAATCTTCCTGCCATTTTAAATCCTTAAATGAAATGATCAGCTTTGGCACCGAATGAATCCCTCACGGATCCTTTGAGCAGTGCAGGTGTGCCATGCAGTCCTGCAGAAACGATTCAGACTTTTTGTTCCCTTTGGTTGATTCCACTACAGCTCAGATCTTCATAATCTGCCTTTGTGCTGGTGTCACTCAGTGCTGCGTTTTCATTAACTCTTTCAACAGTTCAGTGAACGTTCGGAGTTTCAGTAAACAATTTATGCCAAGCAGGCAATCATAGTCCAGTCCACGTTTTTATTCCAGCTTTAAATTCCCTTTGCCCAATACAGAACCCCCTGTGGTCATACCTTCAGCAGACGTACACTGATCCCTTCCCCTCAGATCCAGTCCATAGTTTTGCTCTGGTCCAGATTGAGCCAGGAAACTGGCCAGAAGGTTTGCAGCTGGAACACAATCAAGGACAATATCTTTTCCAGGTGTGCTTTAAAGTATACCTGTGGACTGCCCTGTCCCTGATTACCTGCCTCAGGTATTAGAATCGAGCTCTGACAGAGTAAAAACATGGACTGGAATGGGCACACCTCACCTTTACCCCCTGATTCAGGTGAGTTTAGAAGAGGCACATGATTAAGCTGTAGCCCTCTGTGTGATTTACGTAGATTACGTACCTGACCCAGGTGTGAGCTGGGATTTGAGAAAGAGCAAAAACATGGACTGGCTGAGGCTCCTCTTAACTGGATTAATGACAATCAACAACAGTGGATTACCCATCAGCTCATTCAGCAAAGTTTGGGGTCCCGTTAATTAGCTGATTCAGGTGTGTGTCTGGATCTTGAGGGGGGGGATGGACTGGCTGAGGATCTTCCTGGACTGGATTAGTATGAACACCTGGAACAGATTATATCCCCCCTTTACTGGACTGAAGCAGTTGATTGGTCTGATGCGGGTGAGTTTTTGCGACACAGTTAAAACGTTCGACTTCACCTAGATTACCTGACAGGTGATAGTGTGAGTCCAAGAGAGTACAAAGACCTGGACTGGATTCTGTGCCTTCTGGACAGGCCTGAAGCAGTGGATTTGCTTGATAGAGATGAGCAAAGCTCTGGACCTCACCTGACAGGTGTGAGTGTGAATCTAGGAATGTATGAAAACCTGGAACGGATCGAGACCCCCTGGCCTGAAGCAGATGGTTAGCCCGATCCGGGTGAGTTTGGGACACACTACAACTTTGGACCTCACCTTCTTGACTTCCTTCAGGTGAGATCTGGGAGGTTGTCCAAAAACCTGGACTGGATGTAGTGTCCTCGGGACCGAACTGGATCAGTGAACTGTGCAGTGGTGTTATCACTCCTCAGGAGCAGCAGCAGCAACTTTAGCCCACGTCACTGAGCGTGCTCCTCGTCAGCAGAGGCGCAGCGCACTGTGAACACCCACACGAGTTGCTGCGCGCTCTGTAAAGCCAAGCCAAGCCAAGCCAGGGTCCTGTCTGGGTCCCCCCCACACACACCCTGCCCCCCACCCCCCAACACACACACCCTGAGGGGTGTCTTCAGAGTCTGTGTTCTCCAGAGTCTCGGAGTGGCCTGAGAAACATGCTGGGAGCCGTGAAAATGGAAGGACACGAGACTGGACACCCGGACTGGAGCGCCTATTACGCAGAGCCAGAGGTGGGCACTTTTCTTATGTATATATTTCCCTCCTGTTTACAGTTCAATATTAGCCTTGAGATAATATTAACTTTGTGATCAAACATTGACTTGAGGCGCCTCCAGATCCGCTCCGAACAAACCGTGCACCTCAGTTGAGCTCTGGTGCCAGAGCCAGGGGGAAAATACTGCAGGAATTAAACTTCTCTGATCGGTACAGCTCTCTTTATCACCGCGAATGTGCTGAGAATCAGCTGGTTTTTGACGTTTAATCCACTTCTACGAGCGCGTCACCGTTCACACTGGTAAACAGACACATGTCAAAGTGAATTAAGAGTTCATTAAGGGTGTATAAATCCTTTCTAACGGACTGCGTTTTTGATATCTTCCCGCGTCCCCCTCTCGCTCGTATTAAACGGACGGTCACGCAGACATTCTACTAAACCCTGTTTGTCAAGCGACGCATTTAATAGCGATGTAAAATGCTCTCGCAGACATTAGAGCTCTTAGCGTTTAATACACGGGGTAACATCGATCAGGGCTCCTCCGGGTCTTCAGGTCTCACACGAGCAGCCCGCTGCTGCTTTATTTTTTTTCATGTTGGAGCTGGTGGGAACTTTATTAAGGACATAACGTACGCACGCTACCTAACAATATACAAAATAAATAAATAAATAAACAGTGACAGAAAAACACACACGAATAAAAAAACTAAATAAAATAATGCATAAATTCCAAAAAGTAAAAATAAGTAATTGAAGAAAAAAAATATTTATCAAATATTTATTTTGTACGTCACAATTTATTTATTTATATTTTTGTTTGTTTTTTGACAGGTTTCCTTTTCTATTTAATTAACATTTAATTAACAAATGGAGGAATCTGAGTGAAGCGCTTAAAGAGACGTTAAAATAAATAAATACATTTTAAAAAATCCAAAAAGGAAGACTACGGAAGCCCTAAGACCATGGTTTGAGTTTTTTAGTCCGTTACATCGAATTAATTTCGCTTAATCAAGGACTCCATTGATTTATTTCAACCAAAGATTTTTTGTCTCGAGAAAACGGAATAATTGATCTCGAAAAAAATGTTGTTCTCTTAAAAAAAAAGGTTTCTCAATGAAAATCAACGTCGGTTGATTGGAGATCTAACATAAAGGATAAGGTTTGAAAATCCGTGGTCGTTTAGGCCTCTGGACACCCGTTTTTTGAATCTCTATGGTTTTGTGTAAGCGTTAGAAACATACCCTCAAAATATTCAGTACCTTTTTAGTTAGAGAACATTAATTGTACCATATTCGATATTAACGGAACATTTTTAAAATTGTGTTGAGTTCTACGCCCCGTTTCATTTCCAGGACTTTTATTATGTTGATTTATTTTACACAGTTCTGTAATTAAAACTTAAATATATCCCCCTCTCCTTCTGGGGAAGAGAATGTAACGAAACTTTAGGGAACACAACTGGACTTTAACACCACTTTTGTACCTTTTAAAGGTACATTTACACTGTTTATACCTTTAGTGACCAATAATGTACCTGTAAAGTAAAACATTTTTCGGACGGTGTATACGTTTAAACCTCTGACAACACTTTCACACGAGAGTGTCTGTGAACTAATGTTTAAATATAATGCGTTTCTATGATGTACATAGCAGTTTTTAATCACAGTTTCTGTGTCACATTCTGAAAACACCAGTGACCTTGTTGTGAAGACGGTTTTTGGCAGAAATGAGAGGAAAGAGCGCGTGAGCCGAGGAAAGAGTGAACGCGCGTGAGGTTCAACCTCTCGTGAAGAGATCGTACTGCATCCGTTCAGAGAGTCCTCCGGCACTGTCTCTTTTCGCGGTGACTGCGCTGGGGTTTTACCTCCATCTCATTAAAAGAAACCCCGATTAACCGCTCACTTCAGGTCATTTAACATTAATTCGTAATAAATTTTAATTCTACTGGGTAAAGTAACACGATACTCCCCTCAATTCAACTCCGTTTAATTCACTCCACTTCGTTTATTTTTGGTGATACTAATTAATTCAAACTAAATAAAAATCTTATACTTTTCAATACAATAAACATTAAATTAATCTCAGCGTACAGTTCAGTTCCATTCAGACTACATTCAGCTGGGGCAATTACTAAATTAAATAGCTGAACCCACTTAAAAACAGTTCACTTTAATTCAGTTCAGATCAGTTTAATTCGCTTAATTTAATTCAGATCAAATAAATAAAAAAAGATATTGTTTTCCGCATGAAATCAAATAACTGCCTGAGATCATCCCCATTTCCGCTTCCGCACTCTCTCACAGCCGTGTTTCATACGTGTATTATTATTATTTAAATAAACGTTTAATTATTATTATTGTTTATTTGTGTGTATTTGTGCTCCATGCGACCTGTTTGTTAGTTATTTATATCCGTTTTATTATGATTTAAATCTAAAACTAAAAAACGTTTCTCTGTGGAATCTTCAAAAAAAAAAAACTACGAAATATTTACGTCTGAATCAAAGACATTTCTAAGCGTCGTTTTTTCAGTTTAATTTTATGGCGGGCTTTCACTCACTCAGTAATGTTTATAATTTATAGCTTTGTTTGCTATTTAAAAAATAAAATAAAAAGAAGCTACATAGTCTCTCATTAGATTTTAAACCAACAAAACCAGACACTGCACAATGTTCACATTCCTCACACAACGATCCCCCTGACATTCGCCCGTTTCTCCTGCTTCCAGCATCAGCTACAAGACCTGACTGTTCACTTACTGATATACCCCACCCCTCGACAGGTGCCAGCGTGGCATGTCATTTACTTCACCTGTCCCTGGTTGTAATGTTGTGGCTCATTGTTGTACACACAAATATTGTGTGAAGTTTATTTAATAAAAAAAACAAAACATTTGGACACTCTGTAACGTCCATGGGAATACAGAACGCCATAAAAATGTTTTATAAAATAGAGAACATACTATTGCTTGTGGATTTAAAAGCATTTAAAGATACAGAGAAAGCTGTCACACAGAAGGGTTTTAGGAGGGTGCCACATTACCTTTACAGAAGGAACACACTTTCAGTGGAAGTCAATGTAAAAAAGGTTTTACTCCAAGTAATTTTGGAGCATTTCTATTGGTCCATTCATTATGAAATGATCACACAATGTGACACACAGCTGCTGTGCTCTAAAGAGTAGTAAACTCCAAATCTATGAAAAATGCAGATGTTTTTCTGTGAACAGTGATAATATGCTACAGGTAGGTTTCATAACTAAGAATCTGAAGAAGCACCATTGAGAGGACCACCCCCCGATGGCTGTACTTTTTCTGTAGTAACGTATTAGTGGGTGCATTGTGGTGCTGCATGTCGTTCACTGCCACAAATCTCTATAGATCTGGGTTTGAGACTTGCTTCAGTTCAATGTCTGTGAGGAGATGTGATCTCGCTGTATCCATGTGGGTCTCCTCCAATTTATTCTCTCTGAGTGACTTTCGTTGTCACAGAATTATGCTGATCTATAAATTATAGACAGTCTCAACATCTTCTTCTTTCTGTTTTTCAGTGCTACACCACCGTGGGAGCGATGGGCAGTGGTCTGGGGATGCCTTCGATGGGCTCATATATGAGCGTCCAGGGTCTAAACTGTGCCCCAAGTTCCATGAGCTCCATGTCTTACGTGAACACAGGAGTAGGTCACCAAGTTCCAGGCGGTTCTCCAGGTTCTGCAGGTTCTAACCTGAACACCAGTATGAGCCCCATGAGCGGAGGCTCTCCCCTGGGCTCATACTCTGCCGTGAATGTGGTGAGCCCCATCTATGGCCAGACCCCCAGGTCGAGAGATCCCAAAACATACCGCAGGAGCTACACCCATGCCAAGCCTCCATACTCCTACATCTCCCTTATCACCATGGCCATCCAGCAGTCCTCCTCCAAGATGCTGACCCTCAGTGAGATCTACCAGTGGATCATGGACCTGTTCCCCTTTTACAGACAGAACCAGCAACGCTGGCAGAACTCCATCCGCCACTCGCTCTCCTTCAACGACTGCTTCCTCAAAGTGCCCAGATCTCCAGATAAACCCGGAAAGGGCTCCTTTTGGACCCTGCATCCGGATTCGGGAAACATGTTTGAGAATGGCTGCTACCTGAGGAGGCAGAAAAGGTTCAAGTGTGACAAGGAGGTGTCCAGGAAGGAGAATGCAAGTTCTAAAGGTTCTCCTAGACCTAGCACGCCCATCAAAGAGCACAGGTCAGAGACAGAGGTGAGGAACCTAGAAGAACCAGAATTATCACCTGGTCCTGCTCCTCAGCATCAGCACCAATGTCAGCCTCAGCACCAGCATCCTATTGCTCAGCAACATCAGCATCAGCATCAGCACCAACTCCAGCTTCCGCAGACCCAGCATCTTCATCCTCAGCTCCATCACCTTCCTCAGCACCCTATCCACCCCCAGGAAGCTGCTCTGAAGCCAGAGCACCACTACTCCTTCAACCACCCATTCTCAATCACCAACCTCATGTCCTCGGAGCAGCAGCACCACAGAATGGAGATGAAGAGCTATGAGCATGCGATGCAAAACTCCCCCTACTCCCCGCTTTCTACTTCACTGTCTCTGAGCAAAGGAAGCCTGGAGACTCCCAACTTCCCCTCAGACGGACACTCGTACTACCAGGCCCTCTACTCCAGGCCCATCATAAACTCCTCATAGCTCTCCACAGCTCCATATGGATGGCTGTAAACTCTGTATAGGACCCTTGGGACACTCCTTTATCCTTTCTCCTGTTGAGACTGTAATTTATGGCGTATCAGTTGTGAATGTGAACATAGTTTGTTTTGGTGTTTATTAAATTTGACTTACTTTTTAAAGGAGTTCCTGTTTATTTGTTAATTTAACATATATTTTAGTTAATAAATATTGACTCTATATAATAAAATACTTATAAACAGGGGCGGCATGGTGGTGCAGCAGGTATGTGTCGCAGTCACACAGCTCCAGGGGCCTGGATGTTGTGGGTTTGATTCCCGCTCCGGGTGGCTGTCTGTGAGGAGTGTGGTGTGTTCTCTCTGTGTCTGTGTGGGTTTCCTCCGGGTGACTGTCTATGAGGAGTGTGGTGTGTTCTCTCTGTGTCTGTGTGGGTTTCCTCCGGGTGACTGTCTGTGAGGAGTGTGGTGTGTTCTACCTGTGTCTGCGTGGGTTTCCTCCGGGTGCTCCGGTTTCCTCCCACAGTCCAAAAAAAAAAAAAAAACACACGTTGGTAGGTGGATTGGCGACTCAAAAGTGTCCGTAGGTGTGAGTGTGTGAGTGAATGTGTGTGTGTGTGTGTGTGTGTGTTGCCCTGTGAAGGACTGGCGCCCCCTCGAGGGTGTATCCTGCCTTGTGCCCAATGATTCCAGGTAGGAATCGACCCTGAACTGGATAAGGGTTACAGATAATGAATGAACTTATAAAACATTATAATAATAATAATAACAAAAAGTGGTTTACCAAATTAAGACATACAATTTCAATTAACTCTTTATTGTTGTTAAAAATGGGAAAAACTTTACCCCTTTTCCACAACCTGGTCATAATAACACAAGGATCAAAAACCACAGCACTGTTTTCCCACTGCAAAAACAGCCCTGTTTTAGCCTCTGTTTAGGATGAATCCCTGTTTACTTTCAAGAGAGGAAGCCCAGCAGTGAGGAGCGAGGATCAGAAACGCTGGCTTTTAGTCATTTTTGCTCTGTTTTCTCCATTCGAATTGTCTTCATTGCTACACAGTGCTGTTATTTGTCTGCACTCCTGATGTTGGCTTAGCTCAGTTTAACCTCGTTTTTGCAGCCCATAAAAAACTGAGTGTGTTGTCTTCATCCACAGTGTGTGGATTGGTGGGTTCCAGAATCCAAAAAGAATGTGCACATACACTCAAAAAACTCTGATTTATTTCCCCAAATATGTCAACTGAGTATTAAATGAATTAACATTACATTCAGTTATAAGCTTAGGTAAATTCAAATCAAAATATATTTGCTTGGATTCAAATTAAATGGTTCAATTGAATTATTCATTCATTCATTCATTCATTCATTCATTATCTGTTAGTGCTTATCCAGTTCAGGGTCGCGGACACGGGGAGAATACACCACACTCCTCACAGACAGTCACCCGGAGGAAACCCACGCAGACACAGAGAGAACACACCACACTCCTCACAGACAGTCACCCGGAGGAAACCCACACAGACACAGAGAGAACACACCACACTCCTCACAGACAGTAACCCAGAGGAAACCCACGCAGACACAGAGAGAACACACCACACTCCTCACAGACAGTCGCCCGGAGGAAACCCACACAGACACAGAGAGAACACACCACACTCCTCACAGACAGTAACCCAGAGGAAACCCACGCAGACACAGGGAGAACACACCACACTCCTCACAGACAGTCGCCCGGAGGAAACCCACGCAGACACAGGGAGAACACACCACACTCCTCACAGACAGTAACCCAGAGGAAACCCACGCAGACACAGGGAGAACACACCACACTCCTCACAGACAGTCGCCCGGAGGAAACCCACGCAGACACTGAGAGAACACACCACACTCCTCACAGACAGTAACCCAGAGGAAACCCACGCAGACACTGAGAGAACACACCACACTCCTCACAGACAGTCGCCCGGAGGAAACCCACGCAGACACTGAGAGAACACACCACACTCCTCACAGACAGTAACCCAGAGGAAACCCACGCAGACACTGAGAGAACACACCACACTCCTCACAGACAGTCAGTTTAATTAATTCACATTAATTCTCCACAGTTCAGATAAATTCAGATCAGTTCAGTTGAGTGTAGTATTTTTGCTGTGTCTCCTCACAGTTATAACCCTTTTCTTAAACAGTCCAGTTGTCCATGCTTTGTGCCCTGTCTGGAGGAGATATAGTGTGTGATGTTTTCTCACCATCCTGATCCAGATCCTAAATCTGATTCTGATTCTTTTATTCATATCAAAATCACACCTGTAATCTTATTGGGGAATCTTATTTAAGACCTTATTTACAGTGGGTTTACACTGTTTCTGCTGATGTGTCAACGTTGTGTTATTCCAGTCGAGTGGTTAATGGGGGGGTTATTAATGGTTTTTCAGACTGAATTTAAACATAGCCTGTGATTTCAGAGCTGACTAAAGATGATGAAGTGTGTGAGCTCTGTCTCTCTGTCACTGCAGTGAGAGATTCCTCCTGTTCTTTCATGGTCAGTCCCCCGCCCTCTCTCTCTCTCTCTCTCTCTCTCTCTCTCTCCCCCTCTTCTCTCCTGCTCACGGTCTCACTTTCTGAGCCTTTGGATGGCGTCTCACACCGAGGTTTGTGTCAACATCTTGAACACTGAACCGAAACTGACCTTTCGTATGATGAGAGAGGAGCCTTCAATAGCATCTTCTCTCTCTCTCTCTCTCTCTCTCTCTCTCTCTCTCTCTCTCGCACTCTTTCTCACACACACTGCAAGAACAAACACTTGACTGTGCTGTCTATCATTAAGCAGCGGGTGTGAAGTTACAGGATTTCTTACACATATCTATGGGAAGAAACTGAAGACAGATAAGAGTGTGTTATTATGATAAAGATTTAATATGGTAACAGTCCAACAAGGTATTTGAGTAACTACATCATAAGGGCCCTAGTGCATATATAATGCTCTCATTCACTGATAATAAATTTCACTTCAGTGATGTTTATACTGTATCCCTAGTGGAACATGGCTCTGTCTCTCCATTCATTACACGCTGTGGTGCTAGTGAATGTGGACCTGTAGAAACTGCTATAACTGAACTAGCCTCTTAGTGTTCTCCTCTGAGCATGTTGAGCTCTGATAGTTTTATGTTAGCAGCAGCTGGAAAAAAAAGGAGTGGTGCTTCTTAACCTTCATCCCCAGAGTTGGAAGCACTGTATAATTTGGAGGTGACGTGGTTTCCTCCCACGATCCAAAAGCACATGTTGGTAGCTGGATTGGTCACTCAAAAATGTCCATAGGTGTGAGTGTGTGTCGCCCTGTGAAGGACTGGCGCCCCCTCCAGGGTGTGTTCCCACCTTGCGCCCAGTGATTCCGGGTAGGCTCCGGACACACCGTGACCCTGAGGTAACAGATAATGAATGAATGAACAGAGGCGATAATATAGCTTTGGAAATATGTGAAGAATTGGATGTTATTTAACCATTACATTTATCATTGAACTTATTTTCTCTAAGGCCTACAAGAGGCTTTTGCCATTTGATCCTGACCAGGAGGGAATCTGGCTAGGAGACAGCAGAGAAGGAGTCATGAGTTTGCTTATTGATTGACTCACCAGAGCAGAGATTCTCTAATCACAAGAGCTGGCAGTTAAGTTACTCTAACAACTGTCTGCAACCTCACAGCTCAACACAGCTCAACACAGCACATGGCAAATACAGCCCCTTTATGAGTTATATGCACATTATCCTGTATTTTCTCCCTGTAAACCTACTGTCTAGATATTCAGACTCTTAGGACAAGCCCTTCTTTATTAGGCAGGTTCACAATAAAAAAAATGCTGCCATTTTTTGCCATTTCTGAAAACACAGGACATTTCCCTTGAGTGTAAATGTTTTTCAATGACTTCTAGTTAATGAAATATTGATTATGTCTCCACATTATGTAAATGAAATACTGGCGATGCTTTTGAGTCCAAATTGTTTTGCAGCCGATGGTTGACCAGCAAGGCCGGCACGGTGACGCAGCAGGTAGTGTCGCAGTCACACAGCTCCAGGGATCTGGAGGTTGTGGGTTCAATTCCCGCTCCGGGTGACTGTCTGTGAGGAGTGTGCCGTGTTCTCCCTGTGTCTGCATGGTTTTCCTCCGGGTGACTGTCTGTGAGGAGTGTGGTGTGTTCTCCCTGTGTCTGCGTCGGTTTCCTCCGGGTGACTGTCTGTGAGGAGTGTGGTGTGTTCTCCCTGTGTCTGCGTGGGTTTCCTCCGGGTGACTGTCTGTGAGGAGTGTGGTGTGTTCTCCCTGTGTCTGCATGGTTTTCCTCCGGGTGACTGTCTGTGAGGAGTGTGGTGTGTTCTCCCTGTGTCTGCGTCGGTTTCCTCCGGGTGACTGTCTGTGAGGAGTGTGGTGTGTTCTCCCTGTGTCTGCGTGGGTTTCCTCCGGGTGACTGTCTGTGAGGAGTGTGGTGTGTTCTCCCTGTGTCTGCGTCGGTTTCCTCCGGGTGACTGTCTGTGAGGAGTGTGGTGTGTTCTCCCTGTGTCTGCGTGGGTTTCCTCCGGGTGACTGTCTGTGAGGAGTGTGGTGTGTTCTCCCTGTGTCTGCGTGGGTTTCCTCCGGGTGACTGTCTGTGAGGAGTGTGGTGTGTTCTCCCTGTGTCTGCGTGGGTTTCCTCCGGGTGACTGTCTGTGAGGAGTGTGGTGTGTTCTCCCTGTGTCTGCGAGGGTTTCCTCTGGGTGCTCCGGTTTCCTCCCACAGTCCAAAAACACACGTTGGTAGGTGGATTGGTGACTCAAAAGTGTCCGCAGGTGTGTGTGTGAGAGAATGTGTGTGTGTGTGTTGCCCTGTGAAGGACTGACGCCCCCTCTAGAGTGTATTCCCGCCTTGCACCCAATGATTCCAGGTAGGCTCTGGACCCAACGCGATCCTGAATTGGATAAGGGTTACAGATAATGGATGGATGGATGGCTGACCGGCAACATTAATTGTTTTTGTTAGTTCTCCATGGCCACTGTAATGGTTACCAATCTTAGGGTCAGTACAGGACATTGTCTATAAACGCCTTGTACTGTTTAACTAGAATTATACGTTTAGGTCAGGAACCATTATGGGAAAATGTAGGAAATGTTTATTACAGATTTTGATTGATTCGCCCTAAAAGCAGGAATCAAGTGCTCACATCTTAACAAGGCTTTTAACAGGCAGTTATTGGGTGTTGATTGTTTTCTAATGATCTCTCTGCAGGCGCGGTTTCTTTTTAAATGTTCTCATGTGCCCCAGTTTTGCTTGGCCCCATCTGTGCCCCTGCCCCCACCCAGTAGACCCCCAAAAACAAACAGTCTGACAATAATAAGCTTGTGATCAATGAGATGTTTAACACACTGGCCTTGTAAAATTCATACCACGCACCCTCCTCAACACCCACCACTGCAGCATGCTTTACATAAAACATTTTCCCCTAAAGAAATATTCAATAGAAATATTGTGAGTTGGAATAAGAGTGAAGCAGTAGATATAAATATATATAGACTCAAAGGTGTGAGTGTTTGAGTGAATGTGTGAGTGTGTGTTGCCCTGTGAAGGACTGGTGTCCCCTCCAGGGTGTATTCCCTTGCCTTGCCTTGCGCCCAATGATTCCAGGTAGGCTCTGGACCCACCGCGACCCTGAAATGGATAAGGGTTACAGATAATGAATGAATACAATTTACAAAGCTGAATTAATCCTAATTACTGTGATCTTTTATTTATTGTTTATTCTTGAAACATACATTTTCCTCAGTTTTTAATTTTTAAGTCATATTTTATGATCAAACATAGTTAAGAGGAATAATATAGAAGGAAAAACACTGCTATTATTAATATAATAATATTGGATCATATTAAGATGGATATGTTACACAATGGTACTAATGCAAATGTATATTTTATTCGTTTTATTAAAACTAAAGGCTTCAATTTTGCTGCATTAGCATTGTCATATATTTGAACTAATACTCAGGAGAAAAGTGATGAATGGCCATAGTAGTGAGATAGTAGACAGTTTACTGAGATTTGTTATTCCCAGTGAGACAGTGCTGTTGGCCTGTTCTTCAGAGAATGTACAGAAAAACAAGGCATTTCTGCTGAAATTAGTCTCTCTCTCTCTCTCTCTTTCTGTCTTTCTCTCTCTCTCTCTCTCTCTCTTTCTCTCTCTCTCTCTCTCTCTCTTTCTCTCTCTCTCTCTTTCTCTCTCTCTCGCTCTCTCTCTCTCTCTCCCTCTCTCTCTCTCTCTCTCTCTCGCTCTCTCTTTTTCTCTCTCTCTCTCTCGCGCTCTGTCTTTCTCTCTCTCTCTCTCTCTCTCTTTCTCTCTCTCTCTCTCTCTCTCTCTCTTTCTCTCTCTCTCTCTCTCTCTTTCTTTCTCTCTCTCTCTCTCTCGCGCTCTGTCTTTCTCTCTCTCTCTTTCTGTCTCTCTCTCTCTCTCTCGCTCTCTCTTTTTCTCTCTCTCTCTCTCTCGCTCTCTCTTTTCTCTCTCTCTCTCTCTCTCTCTCTCTCTCTCTCTCTCTCTCTCTCTCTCTCTCTCTCTCTCTCTGCATGTAATAAAGCACTGGACTGGTCCAGTTTAAGGTGCTGGTGAATAGGCTTTAATCTGCAAGGACCAGCTTTTTGAATGGCTGTGATTAAAGTGGCCAGCCCTCTCAGCTTAAAGCAATTAATTCAGCATCCTGACATAAACTCTGCTGTGCCTTTGACAGCCCTGAGCCTTGCCTCTAAATGCTAGCTCTCCTGGGAACGGGAGAAGGGCGAGCTTCTTCGACGGACTGTTTGCTCACCGCAATCTTCCCCGGGCCCAATGAAATGCAGGGACACAAACAATGTGCCTCGGGAAGAATGGAGAGGCCGAGTGAACAGTTTGGACTATTTGCTCAGCAGAAGGGCAGCTACAAAGGCATGCCAATGGCTTTCCCATGAATCAAGAACGCTGTCTTAGACCCTTTCTTTTGTAGACACTGCCTTTTCTGCTGGAAGAGCTCACAGCTTCCCTGAACCATTAATACTTGCTTTCTATAAGACTCTGGACTCATGTGATCACATCTGGATTAACAGCTTGGACATCAGTGGCAAAACAAAATGGTGCATCTTTAAGACTTTGGGATTCACAGTATATTAATGCATTCTTTCCCGTTGTATTTCTCTGTAGATACGGTTGAGAGGTGGATGTTGGCAAAAAAAATCTCCTGAAAATGTTCTAAACCTGTGCACAAGTTTTGCTTGGAGTCAGCTCTAATGTAGCGAAGCAGGTTGGAAGATACTGATTTTACCACATTATAAAATGGGGAGTCTTCTAGTCTTTTTTCCTCATGGTATCAATTGCCAGCACGTCCATGGAGTAGGGACTACAGGAGTCCTGTGATGGGACCCTCAATGGCAGGTCTTCCCTTTAATCCAGGATCATGATTGTGCCATGCTTTCATTTCCATTTAAACTCCAGACTGTTAAACAGACTGTACTCAGACCTTGCTTCTTGGGAAAACTAACGTTGTAACTTCAATGTACACAACTGAGAACAACAACAATGTGTCTGTACAGGGATTTGTATTGTTCTGACAGCGCAGAAAGCCCAGTGTATTAGATCGACCCCCAATTAGAAAATGACTGGAGAATCAACCAAACATACGTTGAGTTTTAATAGCCTTTCACCTGCTTGTTAAATTAATGTGATTTGAAAGTAAGACTGACTTCTGCTTATGTAAAGCTTGTGGCACCCATGGATAATAGAGAGCAACTGTGGGAAGTCAGCAGGTCATTTGGTAAGGTGTTTTTTTTTTTTAATTTTCATAACATAAACATCATTATATATAAAACAACAGTTTATTTTTATTCATTTTTTAACACACCAAGATTCCTGGTGGAACACTGCAGGCGTTAGAGTTATCAGTAAGAGCTGTGCCAGATTCAGCTCCTGCCATCTGTCAACCGAAAAGGACCATGTAAACATTTAAATTAGGCCAATGAATAATCGTATTTCGTGGCAGGGAATAATCTGGTTTTGTTCTTCCTTACACTCGGGCTGATCCTGATGAAAGCTCTTGGTGACACTCAGGGTGGCCACACACTGCGGCTAAAGGCAAACAGACTCACTCTTTTTCTCCAAAGACAAAGTTCCAGCCACCAGTGCAGACGACTCTGGTACTGATCCACACCCAGTGCCTGGTCACACATACTTCCCCTTTAACTCACTATTTCATAAAATGATAACAACATAGAGCAGATAAATACAGAAGGGGCATGTGTCTTATTGCCTGGATATTGTGTACTTTTACCCATTGTGTCGATAAACCATTCTTCTCATCGGAAAACTTGTAACTTTAATGTTGGGTGGGGTTCATAAGCCTACATTTAAGGGGATAGTTCACTTGATTCATTTTGAGCCTTTAAACCTGTGCAGGATCAATTTATAGGCACCTAACACAGTAATCAGTACGTCGAGTTTTAAGATTTTACACATGAACTTATCACTCTAATGATTCAAATTGAATAATTTAAGTAACATTTTTATTGTTGTTAATGACATTTTTTATATTAGTTGTTATAAGGGTTAGACTGATGCTGTGGCTGTTTTTATACTTTTGAGATTAGTTTCAAATGTAAAGTGCACCCCATATAACATATATTATTATTATTATTATTATTATTATTATTATTATTATTATTATGGGCGGCACAGTGGTGCAGCAGGTAGTGTCTCTGTCACAGCTCCAGGGACCTGGAGGTTGTGGGTTTGATTCCCGCTCCGGGTGACTGTCTGTGAGGAGTGTGGTGTGTTCTCCCTGTGTCTGCGTGGGTTTCCTCCGGATGACGGTCTGTGAGGAGTGTGGTGTGTTCTCCCTGTGTCTGCGTGGGTTTCCTCCGGATGACTGTCTGTGAGGAGTGTGGTGTGTTCTCCCTGTGTCCGCATGGGTTTCTTCCGGGTGACTGTCTGTGAGGAGTGTGGTGTGTTCTCCCTGTGTCTGTGTGGGTTTCCTCCGGGTGACTGTCTGTGAGGAGTGTGGTGTGTTCTCCCTGTGTCTGCGTGGGTTTCCTCCGGGTGACGGTCTGTGAGGAGTGTGGTGTGTTCTCCCTGTGTCTGCGTGGGTTTCCTCCGGATGACTGTCTGTGAGGAGTGTGGTGTGTTCTCCCTGTGTCCGCATGGGTTTCTTCCGGGTGACTGTCTGTGAGGAGTGTGGTGTGTTCTCCCTGTGTCTGTGTGGGTTTCCTCCGGGTGACTGTCTGTGAGGAGTGTGGTGTGTTCTCTCTGTGTCCGCGTGGGTTTCCTCCGGGTGACTGTCTGTGAGGAGTGTGGTGTGTTCTCCCTGTGTCTGCGTGGGTTTCCTCCGTGTGAATGTCTGTGAGGAGTGTGGTGTGTTCTCCCTGTGTCTGCATGGGTTTCCTCCGGGTGACTGTCTGTGAGGAGTGTGGTGTGTTCTCTCTGTGTCTGTGTGGGTTTCCTCCGGGTGACTGTCTGTGACGAGTGTGGTGTGTTCTCCCTGTGTCTGCGTGGGTTTCCTCCGGGTGCTCCGGTTTCCTCCCACAGTCCTAAAACACTTTGGTAGGTGGATTGGCGACTCAAAAAAAAGTGTCCGTAGGTGTGAGTGTGTGAGTGAATGTGTGAGTGTGTGTGTTGCCCTGTGAAGGACTGGCTCCCCCTCCAGGGTGTATTCCCACCTTGCGCCCAATGATTCCAGGTAGGCTCTGTTCCCACCGTGACCCTGAACTGGATAAGGGTTACAGATAACGAATGAATGAATTATTATTGTTATAATTATTAATTTTATTAACTGAGTAATTACCATCAATTCCAAATAAAATAGTTAAAAAAAACACTGTTTTGTTTACATCAGCTGGTGATCTCACTCAGTAATAGCATTAATGAGCAATGTGGGCACTCCTGTCAGATTTGATGGTCATGTCTAAGGCATGCAACAGCATTTTAAACAGAGATGCTTTAGCCTCCTCAAGTGCCTTTTCATTAACAATAAGGGGACAGTTTTTATTATTTTTAACACATAATTCATACAATTCATATAAAAACTATGTGAGGTGCTTTGAAATCACCCTATTTGAGTTTAAATGAAAATATATCATTTAAGATTTTCATAGCTGAAGTAGACCTAGACTCATGAATGATTATGTGAGGTGTTGGGAAATATTTTGTAGCATTTTTACAGTGCAGAGCTTCTACATTGGTCTCTATATTTACATGTCATCTGTCTAATCTATAGCCTTGACGAGGTCAGAATGACAGATCCTGAACTATCTTACTATATCAGTCAAGCAAGATCCTTCCAGTTACTTCACAGGTCTGTTCTTTGTGCGTGGAGGGATTTGAGCGTCAGGGTGTGTACACTTTACCTCCAAGTACTTGTAGACATGTCTTTTAATGGGTGATTTCCGCTACTTAAAATGCAAAGATGTTCAATTGTGCACTCACAGTTTACATAATCATTATAAATTAGGGCAGCCATGGCCTAAAGCTAAGGGAGAAGGTGTTGGAACCAGAAGGTGGTAGGCTTGGCAGGAAAATGGGGAAGGGACAGCACTTTCTCCTCCCTCAACATCCACAGCTGAAATGCCCTTAAGCAAGGCACCTAACCCCAGATGCTTCCTGTATAAAGCATCACAGCTTCTTCTTATATCTGTTGACCTATAGGACGGGACGATTTAGAGCACATGATGCATGATGCCAGGCATGGGCTACAGGTGTGTAAAGACCCCCTGCTCTCCAGCTTTCAGCACTCCCTCTCTGTCTCCTCAGAGGTGAGTGATGAGCTGGGTATATCTTTCAGTGCTCACAGGAGTTTGTTTTCATCATTAAAATACTTAAAGGACTCATATCCTGCATTTTCATTTGTTCTGGGGGAATCTTTGTTTGATTTTAGCTGCAATCATATTCTCATTACCATTTTCCAGACTCTGTTGAACAATATTGGTTCTGATTGGTTGTGTATTCTGCGCAACACTTTATATAACTTCCATGCGAATGGGTGGGGTTAAAGTGCTATAGGCTGGATAGGTGGGGGACTTCACAAAAACGATGTTTTCGCAGTTTAGTTTGTGTAAATGGACTAAATGGAGTTTGATATAGTATGTAAACATTAACAGTGTGTAAATACTATATCAAATCTCCATGGACTCCATGATGTAGGCTCTTTAATGAGTTTATGAAGCATGTTCTAGTGTAATTTGTCATAAAACCTGCGTCAAAACCAGAACACAGTACTTACCTTTGAATTACATTAGACTTCTCTAAATCTGGAACCTTGTTAGCAGTCAGAGAACCAAAGTGAAATGCTGCTCTCTTCTATTCAGAAGTGATAAACAGTATCAGTGGTAATGGAGCAGAAAAGCAGAAGAGTATTGACTCTGTCTCTCTCCGAATGAACCCTTTAAATCACTTCCAAATTCTTTTAACATCACGCATAGAATTACACTAATCCTCTTCATTCAGTCGAAGGATGTTGAATGAAAAGCGATCAGTCGACCTGTCATTTCTGGTTACAGTGTCTTTGTGCTGAATTTGGCCCAGTTTTCCTCTCAGAGAACTGAGCTGTAGGAACTGGTACTGAACACAATGGCTACTTAGGGTGTGTTTGGAGGATGAGTCAGAAACGTCTCGGCTTGTCTCCACCCTCTCTGAACCTGTTCGCCTCTGGGATTAGACTGGCATTTCAGGGGACAAATTATTTCAAAAAATCATTTGCTCAGCTCTGCAACAGGGTTTATGTGAGAACGCAGGGACGATGATAAATGCAGAAAAACAAACACAGTGCTAATGGAGAAATGAGTACTGTGTAAAAATGGAGAAATCGAGAATGGGGAAGAAAGAGAACTAAGAGAAAAAGGCTAAAAAGCAAAGCCTCTGCATTTTGCTCCTGGTTCTTTGGTGCTTGGAATAAGCAGAAGCTCATTCTCATATAAAGAAAGAGAGGCTGAAACCAGCCGCTCTGAACAGGACTGTTTATACAAAGGGGAGAGTGCTGCTGTGTGGTTTGATCCTTGTGGTATTTTGATCAAAGCAGGTCTCAGATGTTCATCACTGTGGAAAAGTGTAGAATATGTGCCCTTTAATGTTACTGTTCAGGTTAATTACTGCCTTAAAATGATATTCCACCAGAAAAGCAGTGTTAGTTCCTTTAATTTTGCTCTAGAACTGAGACTTAACAGTTTCAGCTTAAAGTTTTTATTACTTGTAGCTTTAATGTAGAACTAAAGAAGCAAACTTCAAACATGTTTGTGTCGATTGGGCACTAGGGAAAATTCTATTTGTTCTTCTCATCACATTTCTGATCCCTGGTGATGTCACAGTGATTCATAATAGAGAGATCAAAAGAATTTTTTTTTTTTTTGCTGTTTTCAGGTTACAAATGTCGGTAGTTCAGACCAAACCAGAGACAGAGTCAGCTGTAAGGTAAGAGGTAAGGTAAGGCAGGTAAGAGATGGATGACTGCTTGGTTAAACATTGTCTGAATGCCTCTGTGGAGCCAGTGGAGGGTCACAACCTAAAGCTTCATTGTCTTCAGTTTCAGACAAACACTTACATTCTTTCTCCTGTCTTCTTCTCCCTATCCTTCACTCTTATAAGATAAGGCCTACTCAGAGACATTTAAAGTGCCCACCCTGTGTGAAACTTACCTCAGATTGTAAAGTCTGATGACTACATTCATGCACCACTTTATCGGTACCAAATGACGACAGATAAAATTCAGGCTTTGACTCCTACAGATTTATGCCTGTAACTCGTGGCTTGTCCGATCCCATGATGTTTTATTTTTCAGTAAATAAACAAAACAAAATGGTGGAGCAAAAGCATATAATTGCTAATTGACTATAAATATAGAGATGCTCCACCTGTGTCTAAGTCCAGCAGTCGCTGTCTCAGCAGCAGCCACCAATACACAGCATATGTTAGGCGTTGCCTGGTAAATTTTTATTGGGACACTAGCTTTCCTTGAAAGAATATACAGTAGGTTTATGTTTAATCGAGGAGACCAGTGGACTCTCATAAAGATCTAAAGAGCAATAAATGGAGACAAACTTCTGTCTCCTTGTCTGTGTCAACACTGTTGTCTGGAATAAGTTGGAATCATACTCATAAATACTACACAGGATGATAGTAGTAAAGCTCAGTAACCCCAGAGACCTGCACTAATGACCGTGTGAAGGAAATGAGTTTGACTCAATTACCACAAGTTGAGATTCCCTTAAATTAATTTTTGATTTATAACTGAACAAGGATAGCTCTGTTCGGATTGGACAAGTTTGTCAGGGGAATGAACAGAAACAGTGAGTGAGTTGTATTTTCTATAAACCTGGGTGTTGGCATCACAGAATCACACTCCATTCACAACATGGTGTTAAAACAGGTGAAAAGACACTGGGGTATCGAAGAAACACTGGCTCCCGCTTCAGTTTGGGACAAATTAAGGTTTAGTCAAAGATAAATATGAATTAAAAATAAATAAATAAATGACAAACTGTTTTCATATTTAAATTTATTTTTAAATTGATACATTTTAACAATTTATAAATTCTGTGTCCCTTCATCTTGGCCGCGTGTGATTGGATCTATGCGCTAGTAGGCTAAAGACTGCTAGCAGCAGTTGTCTGGTTTTTTTTCCAATTCAAGGAAGCATTCATTCATTCATTCATTGTCTGTAACCCTTATTCAGGGTCGCAGTGGGTCCGGAGGCTACCTGGAATCATTGGGCGCAAGGCGGGAATACACCCTGGAGGGGGTCCTTCACATGGCGACACACACACTCACACATTCACCTACACCTGTGGACACTTTTGAGTTACCAATCCACGTGGACACTCTTAAACATAACCTGGCACTCCTAAAATGTTTACAGAGTACATCTGTGTATAATCACTTGAATTTTTGGAAACCCAGTGTGATACCATCAGCCTTAAAACTTCCCCTAACCCTAAACGTAATTGTAAATCTATCTTTAAGCTCTAAAAGTTTATAAAGGGCTGTATTTGGGGTTAGTGTAATGCTATCGCTAACAGATAACAACACTGTTTTAGCTGTTCTTTGGGTACACACAACAAATTTGAATAGATTTAATGGAACAGCTCCACCAGGAGGATGGGAGTTTGCTAAGTGACTGTAAAAGAACTGACAAAGTGGACGACTACTGACGTGCAGACTGACCAATTAAATGTTTACAGAGAAGGTTATCGACCAATAACGGTAGCTCTACAGTCAGACCGTCCAATCAGAAAATTTTAGGCTACTTCACCACGCCCCCTTCTCACTTAAGCGAACCAATCGGAGTAGGGGAGGGCGGGACTAGTTTGTGAACGAAACTTCTCGAAGTTCTATGTAAGCTCTAGAAAAACAAAATCCCGGACGTTTGTGAAATTCCGCCCGGACTTTTTTTTAAGTCTAAAAAAGAGGACATGTCCGGGTAAAAGAGGACGTCTAGTCACACTATTTTAGTAAAACAAGGCTAGTTTACTGTACTAGTTTTTGGAGATTTTGCAGTGTAGTCAGCGTTGTGCCTATTAACAGAACTCTAGGTCGATGCAGTTTTTCACTGCGGTAAAATGAATGCTGTTGTTTTAAATAATTTCCCTGCAGTAAACAAAAATGATCACTAGACTGGACGTTGTTCTCTGCCCTGTCACTGAATCCTGAGAATTCTATAATAATAATAATAACAATAATAATAATAATAATAAATTAAATTTATATTCCTTTCACAAACCCAAGGACGCTTTACAGACTGTTAGTGGGAGAGAGAGAAAAAAATTAACAAGGATAAAGAGAAGAGAAAAGGAAATTATAAGCAGAGATTTAAAGGAAGACAGTGAAGAACAGAGATGGAGAGATTGAGGAAAAGTGTTCCAAAGACTGGGAGCAGCTGCACTAAAGGATCTGCCGCCCGTGGTTGAGGGACAGTAAGACGTCCAGTGTTGGTCGATCTAATATTTTAAACGTCAATGGACGTCCAAAATACGTCTAAAAGTCGTATTTTCAATGTCTGTGTTTGGACGTCTTTTCAACTTTCATTTTCAACCTTAAGAGAACGTTGATTAGACGGCAGTCATTACGTTATTTCAACGTCGAATCAACGGCTAAACGTTTACTGGGATGTAAAGCTTTAAAGGTTAGAAAAATATTTTTATATTTTATCAGAGAAATGACAGGGAGCCAGTGTAGTTGCTGGAGGACAGGTGAAATATGTGAAGTGCACTTGGTAGACGTAAGAACTCTAGCTGCAGAGGTTTGGTTGAACTGGAGAAAATTGAGAAAATTAATTGTTATTCACAATACACAATACAACACAGCACTGCTCTGGTTTACTGCAGGTGACATAGTCCTTGAAATGAGTGCTTTAAGAACGGTCAGAACTGGAACTGTGCTGTATTTTGGCTCTGTATTTCTGAGGATATTAGATATGACCTGATTGTAAATAGACTATAAATGAAGAGCCTTTTCCAAGTGGCTGCAATGAAGCCCTGTGGAGCCATGATGCCCCTTTCCCTTGAACAGCCTTTTTGTACATGAGCAGTGATCCAAGAGATACTTAACTTAAGATTTAAATACGTAATGCAAAACACATTTGTGGTCAGTCACACTGGAGGTTTCATGGCTGACGTCCACTATCGTGATTTGAGACGCTGGCTCCAGGTCAGTGGAAAAGGACACCTGTCCACAACCGGGGCTCAGGTAAATGATTGACCAGCCACACCTACCTGCAAGGCTGTGTAGTGCAGAGTATTTACACAGCAGTTTCATCACATCTCAGCCCCTCTTTCCTTCTCCTGTCAGAGTGTGTTATGAATGGACAGGGCTGTGGTTCCTAAGGGGAATATGCTGATGTATAACACTGATATATCAATCAATATTCACACTACACCTATATATCATTCAGTGTTCGCAAATCAGTGTGAATATTAATGGATGTATTGCACTAGAACAGAGGCTTAACAGTTTCAGCTTAAAGTTTTCATTACTTGTAGCTTTAATGTAATGTATTCTTTACATGTCAGAACATTGCTGTGAGTGTTTTACTGCTTGGAGCCCCGAGAGCTATTTTAATGGAGGAATCTTTTTTTCAAAATAAATGCCACACTAATTTATCCCAAAGTAAAACATGGTTCTCTGTCCATTAAGAGAATAGAGTTCCAGTGTTGGGGTGTTGGTCTGTGGTTGATGTTTGGTGTTGGTGTTCTAAGGCGCCTCAGAGCCTCCTGTTCTATTAGCAGTGCTTTTCTATTGAGATATGAACAGAGTCCAACTTTGTTTTACTGGATGGAATCATTTTAAAGGATGTGTTTTAATGAAATGCATTAAGAAATGCCATGTATCGCATGTAGATAGTGTTTAATATTAAAGCATCGCTGAACAAAGCATCAGAACGGTGTGTATTAATCATTAACAGTGCAACACAGCGCTAAAAGCCAGGGTCTTTTGTAGTCCCATGGAGCCTCCACTATCTGTCCGGCCATGTGACATGTTGGGGGCTTTTTTCTTGCAGATTGGGGAAAGCCAGAGAGCAAACACAGGTGTTTTGCAGTGAGCAGCGATGTCAGGGACAACCGCAAACACGGCCAGAAATGTCTGACCCACTGATAGACTCTGTTTACCACCCCTTCCCCGTTTAAACCCTGCCGCTTTTCTCTCACTGACAGCAGCCATTCACAGCCCACAGCTCACAGCACAGAGAAAGAACAGAGAGAGGGTGTATAGGTGGGGTGGGTGGGTGGGGGGAGAGAGCAGGCATGCTAACTCTTTTCAAGCTGTAGCAGTAGATGGTGAAGTGTGAGCGGCAAAGCAAACTAATTAATGGTGTCCAAACCCTCACTTTCCAAGACAAAACAAATTTATTTTCCTCAAGTGGGGCTATTTCCTCGACCTCTTGTCACAGGGGAAGTCAACACCGAGGCTGAAGTTCCTCTGACTTTACTGTGAAGTGGGCATTTGTTTGTGCTCCACCACAAGAGTGACCAATAGAAGGAGTGAGAACAAACAAAACAGACCAAAAGAAATGGTCCAGAATTATGTGCAAAAATGTCCTGTTCTATTCCACATCCTTTAAAGGTTGCAGATGTTTGTTTTTCTTTCTCTAAAGACCCTCTAAAAGCACATAGGTCCTCTTGCAGTGGTGGAGAATAAAGAAAATGGAAATTGTAGCAGTGCCTATTGCCATCACATTGTTTACATGCTAATAATGGGTTTATAAAGAAATATTTAAAAAAATGAACCCGGAGGAAACCCACGCAGACACAGGGAGAACACACCACACTCCTCACAGACAGTCACCCGGAGGAAACCCACGCAGACACAGGGAGAACACACCACACTCCTCACAGACAGTCACCCGGAGGAAACCCACGCAGACACAGGGAGAACACACCACACTCCTCACAGACAGTCACCCGGAGGAAACCCACGCAGACACAGGGAGAACACACCACACTCCTCACAGACAGTCACCCGGAGGAAACCCACGCAGACACAGGGAGAACACACCACACTCCTCACAGACAGTCACCCGGAGGAAACCCACGCAGACACAGGAAGAACACATCACACTCCTCACAGACAGTCACCCGGAGGAAACCCACGCAGACACAGGGAGAACACACCACACTCCTCACAGACAGTCACCCGGAGGAAACTCACGCAGACACAGGGAGAACACACCACACTCCTCACAGACAGTCACCCGGAGGAAACCCACGCAGACACAGGGAGAACACACCACACTCCTCACAGACAGTCACCCGGAGAAAACCCACGCAGACACAGGGAGAACACACCACACTCCTCACAGACAGTCATCTGGAGGAAACCCAAGCAGACACAGGGAGAACACACCACACTCCTCAGAGACAATCACCCGGAGGAAACCCACGCAGACACAGAGAGAACACACTACACTCCTCACAGACAGTCACCCGGAGGAAACCCACGCAGAAACAGGGAGAACACACCACACTCCTCACAGACAGTCACCCGGAGGAAACCCACACAGACACGGAGAACACACCACACTCCTCACAGACAGTCACCTGGAGGAAACCCAAGCAGACACAGGGAGAACACACCACACTCCTCAGAGACAATCACCCGGAGGAAACCCACGCAGACACAGAGAGAACACACTACACTCCTCACAGACAGTCACCCGGAGGAAACCCACGCAGAAACAGGGAGAACACACCACACTCCTCACAGACAGTCACCCGGAGGAAACCCACACAGACACGGAGAACACACCACACTCCTCAGAGACAATCACCCGGAGGAAACCCACGCAGACACAGAGAGAACACACTACACTCCTCACAGACAGTCACCCGGAGGAAACCCACGCAGACACAGAGAGAACACACTACACTCCTCACAGACAGTCACCTGGAGGAAACCCACGCAGAAACAGGGAGAACACACCACACTCCTCACAGACAGTCACCTGGAGGAAACCCACGCAGACACAGGGAGAACACACCACACTCCTCACAGACAGTCACCTGGAGGAAACCCACGCAGACACAGGGAGAACACACCGCACTCCTCACAGACAGTCACCTGGAGGAAACCCACGCAGACACAGCATTGGGCGTCTCAGGAGTGATGGAGCTCCATCTAATACCTAATACACATATCTTAACACATATGACACTGATAGACACAAAAAATAACAAATTTATTAAAGCATCTGTGTTGATTATTATAAATTATAAAAATTAATATGGCATTAAATATATAAATAGCATGTGGTCACAGAACATTTATAATGTCCATCTGGGGTCATCTGCCTTGAAAAAGTTTTGGAACCTCTGTATATTTCAGTAACTACATGGAAGACAATGCCGGCCGTATGCACAGCTGTAGAAGTGTGTAATAAAAGTTTGGACCCACCTGCAGGTCCTGGCCATTTAAGCAGTCCGATCCTGTCAGGTGTTTTACTGCCAGGCTTCATAGGAGTAATTGCTGAAGGCGGGCAATTCTCTGCTTTGTGGTGCATCAGCACTAAAGTCTTTGTAGACTCCAATAACCTGAGGCTTAACATCCCTTAACTCAGATGCTCTGGAGATAAAGGCTTTGTTATTAACCCACTGTGTCGCCTGCTGAAGACGCTGCCCACAGAGCGCGAAGGAAACCAGGTTCCTGGTAAAGACATGACATCACCTTGCTATAAAAACAACCCGGCATCCAAACGCTTTGAAGTCGTAGAGAATACAGCACTCATGCATTTATATTTAGATCAAAGCTACTTTCAATTTATTGTATCCACTAAGTCATCTGTCCATCACGGGTTCTGCCTCTCTCTCTTTGCCTGGATTTAAAGCCATTGACAATTTGAAAAGGGCTAAGGCTGATATGGTAACAGCACTCAGAAAACAAATTAATGGACAATAATGTTGTTATTCATTAATGGACAAAATGATAATAATAAAATCACTAAAATACACAGCCACATTAAATGTTATTTATAAGCTTTATTGAAAAAGATTATAAAAAATTATGGTAAGGATTTGGACCCTCCAGGGTGAATTCCCGCCTTGCGCCCAATGATTCCAGGTAGGCTCTGAACCCACCGCGACCCTGAACTGGATAAGGGTTACAGACAATGAATGAATGAATGAATGAATGGTATGGATTTGTATTTATCCAAAAACAGGACATGAAAAGTTATTTGAGGGCAGCGATCCCCTGAACTGGCACAAAAAAGGTGGTGAGAGTGAAGGAGCAGCACTTCCTGCTCCCTCAATATTCATTCATTCATTATATGTAACCCGTATCCAGTTCAGGGTCGTGGTGGGTCCAGAGCCTACCTGGAATCATTGGGCGCAAGGCAGGAATACACCCTGGAGGGGGCGCCAGTCTTTCACAGGGCAACACCGACACACATTCACTCACACACTCACACCTACGGCACTTTTGAGTCACCAATCCACCTACCAACGTGTGTTTTTGGACTGTGGGAGGAAACCGGAGCACCCGGAGGAAACCCACGCAGACACAGGGAGAACACACCACACTCCTCACAGACAGTCACCCGGAGGAAACCCACGCAGACACAGGGAGAACACACCACACTCCTCACAGACAGTCACCTGGAGGAAACCCACGCAGACACAGGGAGAACACACCACACTCCTCACAGACAGTCACCCGGAGGAAACCCACACAGACACAGGGAGAACACACCACACTCCTCACAGACAGTCACCCGGAGGAAACCCACGCAGACACAGGGAGAACACACCACACTCCTCACAGACAGTCACCCGGAGGAAACACACGCAGACACAGAGAGAACACACCACACTCCTCACAGACAGTCACCCGGAGGAAACCCACACAGACACAGGGAGAACACACCACACTCCTCACAGACAGTCACCCGAAGGAAACCCACGCGGACACAGGGAGAACACACCACACTCCTCACAGACAGTCACCCGGAGGAAACCCACACAGACACAGGGAGAACACACCACACTCCTCACAGACAGTCACCTGAAGGAAACCCACGCGGACACAGGGAGAACACACCACACTCCTCACAGACAGTCACCCGGAGGAAACCCACACAGACACAGGGAGAACACACCACACTCCTCACAGACAGTCACCTGGAGGAAACCCACACAGACACAGGGAGAACACACCACACTCCTCACAGACAGTCACCCGGAGGAAACCCACACAGACACAGGGAGAACACACCACACTCCTCACAGACAGTCACCTGGAGGAAACCCACACAGACACAGGGAGAACACACCACACTCCTCACAGACAGTCACCTGGAGGAAACCCACGCGGACACAGGGAGAACACACCACACTCCTCACAGACAGTCACCCGGAGGAAACCCACACAGACACAGGGAGAACACACCACACTCCTCACAGACAGTCACCTGGAGGAAACCCACACAGACACAGGGAGAACACACCACACTCCTCACAGACAGTCACCCGGAGGAAACCCACACAGACACAGGGAGAACACACCACACTCCTCACAGACAGTCACCTGGAGGAAACCCACACAGACACAGGGAGAACACACCACACTCCTCACAGACAGTCACCCGGAGGAAACCCACACAGACACAGGGAGAACACACCACACTCCTCACAGACAGTCACCTGGAGGAAACCCACACAGACACAGGGAGAACACACCACACTCCTCACAGACAGTCACCCGGAGCGGGAAACGAACCTGGAGCTGTGTGACTGCGACACTACGTGCTGCGCCACCGTGCCACCCCTCAATATTCATGGTTGATGTGTGTGTGTGTCTGTGTGTATTCACCACCACGTATGGGATCAAATGCAGAGGCACAATTATTTTTAGCACTGCTGGTCAATTAGAGTCAGTAGGTTTGTTTTGTAAGAAACAAATCAGAAACAATTGGATGAGTATGTTCCACTAAAGCCACATTATTTCACTTCTCTGTGCTTGAGGAAATTACCCCAAAATCGCACACATCTGTAAAGCTACTGTTTCTGAAACATTATTTAATACAAACTAGGAAAATGACGCTTAATGTATGTTTAAATACAATTTGTATTCACAACATTACAAATTATTCTCCCTTTATTAGTACAAGGTTCATTTTCTCAAAGGTGATCACATTTTCAGTTATATATTGGTTCCTAGGAAAACATAGTTAATTTCCTGTTTTATTTTCAGATCAACATAAAATAAACTGGGGAGTATAAGCTTCCAGTTATTTTAGCCATAAAGGTCTTCGGTTAAATCTAAGGAAGCATATATTTCACACCATACGTCAGTCATTAGACTGACTGCTCTCATGGTAAGGGAGAAACTGTTTAAAAGTAACGTCCATGATTGTGGGCAACTGCAGTTCTTTCTGGTTTGCTTACATTCAGAAGCGCCATGTCTTTTAAGGTGGAATGACGTGTTTGGAAAAAAAAACGACTGTGGTTTGTACGCGGCTGAAGTTTAACTTGTTTGTATGGTTTTAAATTACCACAGAAACTCATTTGTTCCTCGAGTTTTTTAGTTTCGTAGCACTTTTGTTAATGCAGTTAGCCATCTTCAGAGTTTGGAGACATGTCCACCTTAAGTGATAGGAAACAGCAAAATAAATCAATGCTATCTGCCTATGGAGCAGGAACAGAGCAATAATCTTGCCTCGGTTCATACTTTTTGATGTTCTCTGTTGTGTAAAACACTCCAGGAGCCTCTGCCATGAGCAGAGAGAGGAAGAGAAAGCCTAGCATACCGGACCGAGACAGTTTGTTTTTTTTTTTTACTCGTTTGGGCCTTTGTAAACACATTAGACACATTTTGAGCACAAACCGATGACTGGAGTGCAGCAAATGGTGAGGAGACATCTTCTGAATTTTATAAAATGTTTTATTGTGTTTACAGTCGTGAAAGTTGTCTTTAGGATTATCCCTTTTAAAAACTCTGCAGTAATAACACTGATATCTCAATGGACAGATCCAAACCCAGTCAGTCCCATATAACCTCTATGACTGTTCCAAATAAATAAATTCTGCCACTTCCTCTCGCTAGCCTCTGTGTGTGGTCCCCTGTAAGGAATCTGAATCTGCATTAACCTTGGGCAGGAGCCTGGTCATGGTTCAAGTGCAGCGTTTAGATCCAGGCTTGCTGCCCCCCATTGTGTTTCACTGAGACCATGGTCCTGCAGGGAGGAGATGGAGGAGAGATAAAGGGTTAACTCCATTCAGCTCAGCAGCTGCCCTCAACAGTCAACACACAGCAATTAGTTAAACCTCTCCTGGAAGCAAGAGGTTCCAGTGGGTGTGTTTCAATAAAAACATGACGCATCATTAAAAATCCGCTGGAGGATTAAAATGTGTGAATTAGGCTCATTGCTTCAAGCTTAACCTGTCAGAATATTAAGTTATATTATAATATAGCATTGCTGTTTTTTTTGTATTTTTGTTTACTACATCATTTGATCACAGCAGTTGTCCTTGTGAACATTTCATGATGAATGGACCAATAGAAATGCTCCAAAATTACTTTTTTTTTTACATTGACCCAGCTATATGTAAGATAATATATATGAGTGGACTGAGTTTTACTTACAGAAAAGATTTTGATGACTATTGGATTCAATTGTTTGTTAGCATCGTTAGCCGTGTAGCTCCAAATAACGCATTTGTTTTTTGAATTGTGGACTCACTCTAAAAAATAAAAGATTGGGTCAACAAAAAAAATCAACGCAACGTTTTGCGACAGTCTTTTTGAGTTGTGTCAACTTCTGGTAAAATTACAGTGATCCAACAATGTGTTTTGAGTTCAGTGAGTTACTTTGACAGATAGTAAAAAGCACTTTTATATAACATTAACTTAATAAATGTCACCATCAAAAGATATTCAAAAGTATGATTACTTTAATTCCGTACTGTGATCATATCTCACATCTTTCACATACATGAAACAGTAAAAACTATGTATTATGTTTACTGTATAAATGTCACAGTTATAAGGCTTGATTTCAGTCAATTGTGTGAGAGACCATTTAAAAAATGATGCAAGAACATGAGAACATTCATAAAAACAGTAATAGAAACTTAACTTCTCTCTCCTCTGTTTCCCTCTCCCTCTGTTTAACTTGTTGTGCCTTAAGTCTCAAAGCAAATTAAATAATTAAATTAAAAAAAGAAAAACCGGAGGGTCATAAAAGTGTTCTTGACGGTTGTAACACCCTCTTACAGAGTTAAGGAAAGCTAGCTGGCTAGCTCGCTAATTCTGCTTATATCCACCAAACACAGTCCATCAACACAACAGAAAAACGGGCAAACCTAAACACACCAACAAAATAAACCACTTTGGGTCATGAAAATGGTTATAACCCTCACCCTGGTAGCTTTTTTTGTGCCTTATTCACAATAAGATGTGCCTGGAGCAAACTGAAGCAGCCTTCTTGGGTAAAACCCATCTTGTCCGAGTGGGCGGGAGAAAGCAAATGAATGAGAAAATGGCGTGGTCCAACACAAATATTTGAGTTGCCAGAAAATGATTTTTGCTTTTTAGGGTTTAATGGAATATATTGAGTTGTTGTTAGTCAGGAAATTGTGTTGAAATTGTGTTATTTATGTTATCAAAACTCAACAAAACACCACATGAATATAAAAACAATACAAAAATCATTCAATTACATTTTTTATCTTAAAGCAGTGCATATATTTAAGTATTGGCTAAAGGCCACCAGAATGACTTTCTAGAGTGCAGTTGGTTGTTTTGAATGTGGACACAATGTATGTGCCCTGGTTATGCTTTAGCATGACTTTCATTATGTTAAAAATGTAGCACTATGAACTCTAGGGCACCATCTTGTTTTTGCATTCTGCATCACAGGCGCATGAGTTAGCACGTCATCCATAGACGGGTGCGGCAGAGTTGACTAGGCCTTCTTCTCCCGCAGAGGTAGCGTTTTGGAAATAAGAGGTTTAAATGGAAATTGTAACTACCGTTTATTATCAGGATCCGGTTGGAGCTAAATGTTCTGTGATAAAGCCAGCTGTTGTGCGAGCCGACGTGAGGTGTGTGTGAGCTGTGTGTAGGTGGCAGCTGCACTGGATCACCTGTCTCTCCCTCTCACCTGTCTCTCAGTAAACACTTCAACACTTCAGCTCCTCAGCAGCTGCAGAGCTCAGCACACACAGCTGGACGCGTGCTCCAGAGCTCAGGATACAGAGCCAGCCTTAGCCTGACACACATCACCTGAAGGGCAAACACATCCCTGAGCTTCTTCATCAGCATGAAGCAAACTCCGCACACAACTCAGAGCCTTTTCACCAGGGCCTGGAGAACAAGTCTCCAAGAAATAACCTGTAGAACCTAGTCACAGTCCAAATCCTAGTCCAAAACTGTGAAATTTACTGTGTTTCCCTCTCATTCATTTTTTCTTTCAGTATCAGGATGAGCTACCATTGCTAAGAATAAGTGGTTACAGGAGGTGAATGAATGGTTGGTTCAGAGCATGTTTTACCTCAGCTCTTTTGCATTTGCTTGAAACGAGGCTTAAGTTATTCAGCTAACTTGGAAAATCCTGCTTTGTGAAACCCCTCCCAGTCCTAAATGTATATCAGTGAAAAGGGTTCAGTCGGATCTGTTCTTGTTAGTAAACAAAGTCTGGGTTGTGTCATCTCTGCTGACCTCAGTTCACTTTGCTATCAGTGGTCAGATGATTGGGTTTGTATTGAAGCAATTACTACAACAACAACAACAACAACAGCACATTTTCCAATGCTGCAGTGACAGCAGGTCATTGATCAGCCATTTTCCTGGTGCTCCAGCACTTCGACAGTTTTGTAACTTTAGGTTTTGACGTTGTTAAATTGGATCCAACACGTTTGGTCCAACTTTCTCAGTTCCATTAAACCTGCGGTTTTCTGTCTAGTGCCACAGAAGTGTCTTTCAACAGAAATGACCAGCAATATCACACTGACCACATGAGCACACTTCTGAGCTAAATCACAGACTGTGTGCAGAGCTGAGGAATCAGACTCCAGCAGATAACGTTATGGAATCAGATAAGAGAGACATGTGAAGTGTGTGATTGACAGAGTTGGACTCCCACTGACCCACAAAGGCAATTGACTGGGAACATTAAAGGATTTCTATGATAGATAATGAACTGAAGCTGTAAAATGCCCAGTGCTGGACGTGGTCATTGAGACAATGGTTGGGGAATGTTGTGAAGGCCATTAGAGTTCATTTATGGACTTTAGAAGAACGGCAGCACCACTTTCTTAGAGAGTGACCACACTGATTCCAGATAGTGGCTTAACTACTGGGTGGCAATTGTACTGGGGCCCACTGTCATTGTGGCAGCTGTGGCCTCTAATATACATTCATTCATTCATTCTGTTACGCCCCTACTATTGGGCTCCAGGGTCTAGGGTGGTAATAGTAAGGGAAACGTAACAATATGTGTAGGTGAAAAGAAAAGCCAGCCAAAAAGCTAGAGACCACGTGGTTCAGGACTATAAACCTTACTTTAATATAAACGACCATACCACAATAACACACGACAGGTGGACAAACCTTAGGAGGGAGGAACATGGACAGTACCAAAGAAAAGAAAATAACAAAACATGACTAACACCTAAGCTATGTCAAGATACTCTAACTATATTCTATAAAGAAAATACAAGGGGTGGTACCTGCCCTCTACTCTGGTGTGTCTATACAATACAGAGCCTACGTGTGCACCATGTAAGTGCGCGCACATCTAACTTGCTCTCATCCTCCTAGGGAGACAGAAACAAACAAAAGACAACCTGACAGGACTAGGACACGGTTTCAAACACAAAAATATAAATACTCCAAAGGCAAAACAACACTAACATAAGGTAGACATTATTAAACTAGTTTTCTAAGACACACACCAGCACACAAGACCATACAACCAGACAGAGTCAAACAATTTCCAAACAGAACAAGTGAGCCCAAAGATGGCTGCCTTTCTGATTTCCTGGTGCAGCTTAAAACCTTTAAGCCCCACCCTTTTAGGAGCAGTAAGCTGATGTGGCTGGTTGGGATTGGCTGGAGCTGGAAGGGTTGCCAGGTCCATGAAGTGACAGTCCAATCTACCCATGAAAAGGAGAGAGAGAGAAAAAGAAAGAACCAGGAAACAAAACAAGATAACAAATACATGCACAAAATTGTTACATGTAACACATTCATTCATTCATGATCTGTAACCGCTTATCCAGTTCAGGGTCACAGTGGGTCCACAGCCGAATCATTGGGCGCAAGGCGAGAATACACCCTGGAGGGGGCGCCAGTCCTCTCTCACACACACACACACACACACACACACACACACACACACACACACACACACACATTCACTCACACACTCACACCTATGGACATTTTCGAGTCGCCAATCCACCTACCAACATGTGTTTTTTGGACTGTGGGAGGAAACCAGAGCACCCGGAGGAAACCCATTTAGACACAGGGAGAACACACCACACTCCTCACAGACAGTCACCTGGAGGAAACCCACACAGACACAGAGAGAACACACCACACCCCTCACAGACAGTCACCGGGAGGAAACCCACACAGACACAGGGAGAATACACCACACTCCTCACAGACAGTCACCCGGAGGAAACCCACGCAGACACAGAGAGAACAGATTACAAATGTAATACAACTGAACTCAGACATTGCATGAAATGTTAAACAGGGAGGGTGGAATAAAGCCCATTATAGATGTTTTATTATCTGACACATAATGTACATTTTAAGTGCAGAACCTGCTATTTTATGACCTCTATTGTGCACTACACAGGGTGGAGGAAGATATTTGAGATTCATCCCTTTAGTAAGAGAGATGGAGGCACATCACAGTACAAAGTATAAACGCTCACAAAGGCATAGGGCATTTGCGCAGGGTATGGAATAGACTCTGCGTTGATTCAATGCAGAAGCATAAATCTTTTTTTGTTTTTTTTAAAGGTTACCATGACCACAGCCTAATGTACCCCTCTAGTCACACATTCATAGAGAGCTGGGACAGCAAATGCTAACATGAACTTCCTCAGAGACATTTGAAGCTACAGCACAACTTTTCAGACAGATTCCTCTGCAATGTCACTGGAGCTCAACACTAACTACCAATTCCATTACATCAGTCTAACATACACTAGGAATGTGTTGAGTGAAGGGAGGGAAGGAAGATTGGCAGATATATAGATAGAGAGAGAGAGAGAGAGAGAGAGAGAGAAAGAGAGAGAGAGAGAGAGAGAGAGAGAATGTCTGTCTGTCTGTGTTTGATTGTCTCAGGTCATTCACTGTCAATTCTGCCGTTCTTTAAACACAAGTGCTCATGATATTTGCTTCAGGTAAATAGCATCAGTCCCTGGACTGTCACCAACACATTTAACCAAACACACTCACACTTTTATAATCCAGTAGTGTTTATAGTGCAGTATCACTTTAATAAAGAGTCTCTGCAAACACAGCATTACAGCAGCTCTGTTCTTCACTCATCTGCTCTGTTTACAGCACTTATGCAGCTTGCCACTGAGAAGAACCTGATCCAGAATCAGTTTAAGCTGTGCTTCAGACTTTGTAAGAGAAAGTGTTGAGTCATCCACGTTGGTGAGGTGTAATGTGGTCATAGCCATGCAAAGGGACTCAAGACAGTTGACCAGCGCTGTGTGTTGTGTTTCCCTGTGTTTCCCTGTGTTTCCTCACCTGTGGGCTTAATGCTGGGCTGGTGGCCTCTTTGAGACTTTGTAAAGGCTGCTGTGAATTGTCTGTAAGCTAAAGAGCAATCTGCCTAAGTGCTATGTTGTCATTGCCTTCTTTGACACTGTAGTATAAACCATTTATTCATTCATTATCTGTAACCCTTATCCAATTCAGGGTCGCGGTGGGTCCAGAGCCTACCTGAAATCATTGGGCACAAGGTGGGAATACACCCTGGAGGGGGCACCAGTCGTTCACAGGGCATCACACACACTCACACATTCACCTATGGACACTTTAGAGTCGCCAATCCACCTACCAACATGTGTTGGTGGGAGGACTGTGGGAGGAAACCGGAGCACCCGGAGGAAACCCACGCAGACACAGGGAGAACACACCACACCCCTCACAGACTGTCACCCGGAGGAAACCCACACAGACACAGGGAGAACACACCACACTCCTCACAGACTGTCACCCGGAGGAAACCCACACAGACACAGGGAGAACACACCACACTCCTCACAGACAGTCACCCGGAGGAAACCCACACAGACACAGGGAGAACACACCACACTCCTCACAGACTGTCACCCGGAGGAAACCCACACAGACACAGGGAGAACACACCACACTCCTCACAGACAGTCACCCGGAGCGGGAATCGAACCCACAACCTCCAGGTTCCTGGAGCTGTGTGATTGCGACACTACCTGCCGCCCTATAAACCATTTATAATATATATATTTTATATATAATATAATATATATTTTTAAACATTTTGACAGGGTTTGGTTTCATTCCTCAGTGGTTTTCCAGAACAACATAACCGTCCTCTCTGTCTCTGTGTGGAAAGAGTGTTCTCCTCCAAGCGTGTTGAGCTCCAGTGACACTGTGTTAGCAGCAGCTCTGAAAGAAGCAGTGGGTGGTCTCGTATATCGGAGGATGCTTGTACCTTCACTCTTCCAGAGGGAGGAAATGTAACAGGTGGGAATGGCAAAGGATAAATTAGAGAGAAAACTGCGTAAAAATTCTGTTTAATTTTTGCAAATTTCAATACTAGGATTTCAAATACAATGCAATTGAACTGTCCCCTTCAGAAGTGTACATCATTAAGCGTCAGTTACTTCCTGTACCCTAAATACTTTGCCAGTAAAAGTAGACAAAGGACATGTGAATGCTGAAGGACAGTGGAATACAACGGGACCAGCTGAATATTCTTGACGTCGTTCTTCTGTGTTCGCTTTCCTTTCACTTCTGTGCACCTCTTAGCGAGAGCTGTAGAAAAACAGTCTGAGTCTGTGTCAACAGCACATTGCTGGAGCTCTGTGTGTGTGTGTGTGTGTGTGTGTGTTGGCTTACACCCTGTTTGCAATGTTTTCCTTTTTCCTAAAGTTTGTCCTGGAAGCCAATCAGGCCGTGATAAAGCCCACTGCAAATATGAGGAAGCTGACCATCCACATGTCCAGGTTTACTCAGTCCAGCGGAGGGTATATATGCACTGGACACACTGAGAACTCTGAAAACACTGAAAACACGGATTTGGCCCTCAGCAGAGAGAAGGATAGAGATGGAGAGATTGGACGAAAGAGTGACAGCCCTGACCCTGCATGTGCTGCTGGTACGTACTGTAGCCGGTTGAGTTTATTGAGAAAAAATAGACGATGCTTTGGTTGTTTATATGTGTCCGGAGACGTGGCTAAGCAGGATTTTTTTTTAGTTTATCCACATTCCTGAAGCCAAACTCAAGCCTGTTCTTCAAGGAAACCAACGAACTTAGAAATGGTGCATGTGGACCAGGCTTTCCTCTGTGTGGTGATGTTTAAATTGAAAATTCACTGAAAATATTCACGTTTACTCCCTGCCCTGCAAAGTATTGCAATTACTCAGCTACTCTGCATGGCCAAAAGTTTGTAGACACGTTCATATCCAGGCTTTCCACTAGATGCTGGAACATTTCTGTGAGGATTTGATTTCATTCAACCAATGAGCACCCACTCTAACTCGTCCAAAATGAACTGGATGTCGCACCATCACTCAAACAGTTCCACCGCTCTATGGCCCAGTGCTGGGGTGAATTATACCCCTCTAGCCAACACTTGGCACTGAGCACGTTGAGGTTAAGCCCATGTGCAGCTGCTTCAGAGCCTCTCATTTCGTTCCATGCTTTTTTTAAAGCTGTAATTGAACATCTGGGTCCACAGTGGAAGCATTTTTAAGTTTTGGGAGCCCTCGTTTTAAGGTGTCTACAAACTTTTGGACATAGTGTAAATTAGAGTGGCTTTGGTCACAGGTGACGAGAGAGGTGTCTGACTGATAGTCTGTGAGAGCTATTATTATTCATAAATTAGCTCTTGCCACTTGTGTAAACTAAGTGAGATGTGATGTGTGTGTGTGTGTGTGTGTGGAGGGGGCGGGGGGGTACAGAGGGTCTGACACTGATCTGATCTGCCGCTCAGCATAGCTCAAGGAGATAAAGCCGCCTCTGCATACAAAGACCCTCACTGTCAGACTGCCTCCCGACACTCTGCCCACCACACACACACACACACACACACGCTCAACACAAAGCTCCTCACAGCAGTGACTGATAGTGGCTTGAGCATGTGTTAAATCTTATCAGTTTAAATGCAATTAAAACGTCATTTAAATGCAAATGTTACATTGAAATGATTAAAGTCTGAGTAAAAATAATCAGAGTAAAAAGATTTGATCATAAGAGGCATCTTAACACTAGAGTTTCATAATTCTCTGAGTTCCCTCAGCCTTTTTAATTCTAAGGTTAGAATTAGGTGGTTTGTGGTTTGTGTTGGGGCTAGCATTAGTGTTAGCGGCATGTTTAGAGTTAGCGCTATGAGTTAGCGTTATCTTTAGGTGTATGGTTATGGTTAGTGCTAGATTTAATGGATATATTAATGTCTACATTAAGAATAAGTACAAAAGACAATACTGGGGTCAATCTTTAAGTCAAATATAGACAAATCTATATGAGGCACAGCATGCATTAGGAATTACCATAGGACCATTGTGAATCCCCGTGGTGTGAGCCATCGTGTCTGCTAGCCTTGCCTTTTGTTCACACTCATTTTTATTATTTACAACAAGCAGATCTTAGCGGTATTCAAGAGATGCACCAGTCTAAGCATTGGCCCTATCAGCAGGAGGTTGCTGGTTTGACCTCTGGTGATGCCCTAGCCATTCAAGGCTAGGAGTTTAAAGCCGTTTTCACACACGAACTCTGGATAAAATCTGGAAAGAATTCACTCAAAAGTCTGCAATACAAATATATATTCAATCAGATCTGACTTTTTCATTCATTTGGAAACCTGGAAGGTTCCTAATGATCTTAGATCAGCTTCCTCAGGCCTAATCCCAGCACTTAGCACAGAGCCCAACCCATAAAACTGCTCTCCAGTCAGCCACTGAGAACACCTGCAGCACTTCCACAGCCTCCTACGCCTGGGTGGCCTCAGCTTTTGTAAAGCCCCCCTCCTTCTAACAGCCTTAAGCCTTCATTTAGTGCAGTAAGTCTGCTCTGACAGAGCTCTGGGCTACACTTAATCCCATCAAAACCGTCCCGACCAGGAGCGGCTGCAGGATAAAGGCGAACGGAGAGACCTGCTCATTGTGCAGCCGCTGCGCCGCTGCAGCAGGACGAGTCAGAGCTGAATGGCAAAAGTGCAGAACAGACTGGATTTCATAAAGCCTTCGCCACCTGGGCGCAGAAACAACAAACTATTTTTATACACAGCCAGGTTTAACTGGCTCTTAGAAACCAAACTGAGGCTCACACACACACACACACACACACACACTTCACATGTGTCTGCATGCTCCTTGGTTTTTGTTCTCAGTGACTTGACTGTGGTTCATAGCTGTGGTTTGGATTTGGGGTCCTCACTGCAGGAGATCGCCCACTCCTCCCATTTCACTCCTCATTGCTCATTAGCAGCTCAACACAACCGCAACTCTATTACTGCTACTTTAATACTGTGTTATATTACACATTGATCTCCTAATTTATATATTTCTCTATTAATATTTTACTTTACTTTATGACTCTTATATTACTGTATTCTTTACTGTGTGCGCAGTAAATTCACCAGTGTTAAATCAACACTATTAGTGTTAACACTGTTAGTGTAATAATTTAACACTCTCAGTGTTAAGTTAACATTTAATAGTGTTGATTTAACACTGGTGAATTTACTGTGTGTGTGTGTGTGTGTGTGTGTCCAATCACTGTCCAATCAAAACCATGTATCTCCATTTGTGCTCATTTAAACACAGCCGCTGTCCTTCACACTGAAAATGTCATGAGGAATGAACCAATAGAAATGCTCCAAAAATGACTAAAATTAATAAAACATTTCTGCATTCACTCTCTCTGAAATTGAAAAAATGGTTTTCCTTCTCCTGCTATGATCATGTGATCAATCAAAGACCTAATGAAAATGACCCTTTCCCACTAGAGAAACGGATGGAGAAATCCTGATTCTTCTCTTTCTGGGATTCATTCTCCTCTTCTTCTTTTTTGGTTTCCATGGAAACAGAGAAGTCAGTAAATGTGTGTTTGCTTCTGAATTTCTGATAAGATGTCATGGAGGAGCAGTAATGTGATTTTTTTTCTCAGACAGAGAGAGAGAGAGAGAGAGAGAGAGAGAGAGAGTGATGATGTGTTAATAAAGTAAACACAGCCCAGCAGTGGAGAGGACAGCCGTAAATGACATCGTCACAGCAGACATTATCAGCGGCTTTACACTCTGTTTACTCAGAGAGAGAGAGAGAGAGAGAGAGAGAGAGAGAGAGAGAGAGAGAGAGAGATGAAAGGAAAATAAAAGAAGAAAGAGAGTTCGAAGAAAATAAAAAAGAGAAATACAGAAACAGGTAAATGAATTAAAGTAGTATAAGAAATAATGTAAAGGAAAATAGAAAAAGATGCAGAGTGGGGGAGAAAGAGAGACAGAAGGAAAGAAAGAAGAGGAGTCATAGCACAATATAGAGAGCAAGAAAAAAGGGAATTCTGTCCTAACATTATTTTTACTGAGTGAAAATATTATTGTGAGGTGATTGCTATATTATTACTATTATTATTATTATTATTATTATTATTATTATTAATGTTGCTATTATTTATTTTTGTTTATGTTTTGAAGGAGTCTAATAATAAACTAATCAATAAATAATAATAATAAATTATTAGAGAAAGAGAGAGAGAGAAAGAGAGAGAGAGGATGAGAAAGAGAGAGATAGAGAGAGATAAAGAGCAAGAGAGAGAGAGAGAGAGAGAGAGAGAGAGAGAGAGAGAGAGAGAGAGAGAGAGCCTTGCATACTGGACCCAGACACTTTGTTTTTTTATCCATTTACTGTCACTGGACACTTGTAAACACATTAGACCATTTTTGAGCACTTATAGACTGGAGAACAGCAAATGGTGAGGAAACATTATCAGAATCTCAGAAAAAAAAGGTTTTTTATTAAAATCATGAATGCTACCTTTAAGTGCAGTAAGGATGAATCTGCACCTCTGAGTACTCAAACCGTACTCCTACTATATTCATGTACAATAGGATTAAAGCAAATTTACTCCGGTTTAATTTAGCTGTTTAATTTAGTTTTTAAAACCGTGAAACATGACTGTGTTTTGTGTGTGTTTTGTGTGTGTGTGTGTGTGTGTGTGTGTGTCACACCACTTACTGTGGGGATTCAGTTTTTTATTTCAGGGCAGAATCATCCAGAAAATAAGAGTGGTTCATCACAGAACTCTCACTCAGGACTTTGTGTTCTACTCAAGTAGTTTTTTTTCTTCTGTTCTTGTTAAAACCAAGTTCACTTGTGTTGTTGCTTGAGTGTGAATTGAGCACGCTACACACTTCTGAATATTCTGTCTGAGCTGCAGGTTTCAACAGTTTTTAATTGACTTGCGCCACCTGCTGTATATATAGAGTAAGTACAGGCGCCAAAGAGAATAGAACAGAACTGGTCTTGCCTTTGAGTAGAAATGTGAATGATACCGTTTAACTGACTGTTCCCTCGTGGACCAGTACATCCCAACCCTCGACAGGGCCCACAGTAACCAGAAAAATCAGTGTTATTCACTTAATGTGCCAGTGGGTTTAATCTTGTGGCTGACAGATGTGTCTTTCCTTTTTCTGTAAATCTGCCATTTTGGAGATACATGTTCTGTACATGTTCTGACCATGAATCTAATGTTAATGCATTACTGTTTATACCTGTGTCTCTGGAGCTTTAACATGTTTAAGGCTCCAATTCTCTGTTAAATACAGTGTGTATGAATATAACTGGACACAGACCTGCGAGTCCATATCACACTATTAATACTAATGAACTGAAATACTTTATATAGTTAATTATATGAGAACTTATAATTCCGGTCGGCACGGTGGTGCAGCACCTGGAGGTTGTGGGTTCTACTCCCGCTCCGGGTGACTGTCTGTGAGGAGTGTGGTGTGTTCTCTCTGTATCTGTGTGGGTTTCCTCCGGGTGACTGTCTGTGAGGAGTGTGGTGTGTTCTCCCTGTGTCTGTGTGGGTTTCCTCTGGGTGACTGTCTGTGAGGAGTGTGGTGTGTTCTCCCTGTGTCTGTGTGGGTTTCCTCCGGGTGACTGTCTGTGAGGAGTGTGGTGTGTTCTCTGTGTCTGCGTGGGTTTCCTCCGGGTGACTGTCTGTGAGGAGTGTGGTGTGTTCTCCCTGTGTCTGCGTGTGTTTCCTCCGGGTGACTGTGAGGAATGTGGTGTGTTCTCCCTGTGTCTGTGTGGGTTTCCTCCGGGTGACTGTCTGTGAGGAGTGTGGTGTGTTCTCTGTGTCTGCGTGGGTTTCCTCCGGGTGACTGTCTGTGAGGAGTGTGGTGTGTTCTCCCTGTGTCTGCGTGGGTTTCCTCCGGGTGACTGTGAGGAATGTGGTGTGTTCTCCCTGTGTCTGTGTGGGTTTCCTCCGGGTGACTGTCTGTGAGGAGTGTGGTGTGTTCTCTGTGTCTGCGTGGGTTTCCTCCGGGTGACTGTCTGTGAGGAGTGTGGTGTGTTCTCCCTGTGTCTGCGTGGGTTTCCTCCGGGTGACTGTGAGGAGTGTGGTGTGTTCTCCCTGTGTCTGTGTGGGTTTCCTCCGGGTGACTGTCTGTGAGGAGTGTGGTGTGTTCTCCCTGTGTCTGCGTGGGTTTCCTCCGGGTGACTGTCTGTGAGGAGTGTGGTGTGTTCTCCCTGTGTCTGCATGGGTTTCCTCCGGGTGACTGTCTGTGAGGAGTGTGGTGTGTTCTCTCTGTGTCTGTGTGGGTTTCCTCCGGGTGCTCCGGTTTCCCCTCACAGTCCAAAAACACACGTTGGTAGGTGGATTGGTGACTCAAAAGTGTCCATAGTGTTCATGAATGTGTGAGTGTGTGTCGCCCTGTGAAGGACTGGCGCCCCCACTAGGGTGTGTTCCTGCCTTGCGCCCTGTGATTCCGGGTAGGCTCCAAACCCGCCGTGACCCTGAACTGAATAAGGGTTACAGACAATGAATGAATGAATGAATGAATGAATATATCTGGCGATCATTTTAATGATATAAAATTGCATTGTAATTACGAGTTAGTGCACCATAATTGATCACTGAGTCATAGAGAGTTCTCGTACTAATGAGAGCTGTTGTTATTTACGAAATATGAAGAGATAATTAAACACTGAAGGATCATTGGATTAGGAGCACTGTCCATTTTCTCAGCCAAACTCACCACAGAGATGCACTTAGTAGTTCTGCAATTACTTTCTAAATTTTCTTTAATCATACCGCGACCCTGAAATGGAGAAGCGGAGAAGAAAATGATGATGATGATGATTTTCTTTAATCATTCTCAGTGCTGCAATGGTCAGGACCCCCACAGAGCAGGTGTGATGTGGTGGTGGATCATTCTCAGCGCTGCAGTGACACTGACGTGGTGGTGGTGTGTTAGTGTGTGTTGTGCTGGTGTAGAGTGGATCAGACACAGCAGTAGCTGCTGGAGTTTTTAACCCTCTCAGTGTCACTGCTGCACTGAGAATAGTCCACCGACCAAAAACATCCAGCCGACAGCGTCCTCTCCACTGACTGTCTCTGACTTTACATCTACAAGGTGGACCAACGAGGGAGGAGTGTCTCACAGAGTGGACAGAGAGTGGACACGGTTTAAAAACTCCAGCAGCACTGCTGTGTCTGATCCTCTCTACACCAGCACAACACACACTAGATACAAGGTAGGCGTGATTGCCCAGTGTAAGAAGTCTTATTAAAAACACTAGCTGTCAGAATGATCATATTTGTCAGAATTGTGAAGTGTATCATTATTATTTAGAGCTATTGGAATGATCAGAACAATGAGGTTATTAAATTAATTAATAATGACAGGTCTGGGAAACCTTATGTGGCCAGTTTTCAAGTCTCTGTTTGAAGAGTTGGAACCATTCCTCAGTTTTCTGTGCGTTATACGGTGTATACAGTCAGTAGCTGTCTGCAGAGTTATGTCCCAGAGTTCAGGGCATTGTTTGATTTCTTTTGAAACCTGAATAGTCAGGATTTTATGAACTGATCCCACATCAGATTCAAGCAGCCACTGTCAATCACTGTTCCTTTTCCTTCTCGTTACTTCCTGATGTCCAGCTGCTGGTGAGGAAAACTCATTTTCAGAGTCCAAGCCAAAGGCCCTGGTGGGGGACATAGGGGTGGGCTTCGCCAGAGCTGAGTCCACAGATTAAATGGCTTTCCATGCTGTGGCCTTGAGCAGAGGGCATTGTGGGAAAAGCAGTCCCCACCCACACACACACACATGTCATGAACAGGACCACAGTGAGCACTCTGTCAGCCCGGCGTTTGAAGTGAGTTTCAGGAAATATTTGGACAGACTTGTCAATCAACTGCAGACGAGTCAGTAAGTAAAGACAAGACCCCTTCTGCTGTGTGTAGAGAGGCCTTCTACTGTGTGTAAGGGCCTGTTCTGCTCTGTGTAAAGGCCCCTTCTGCTGTGTGTATCTGCTGAGTCCTTCTGCTGTGTGTAGAGAGTACTTCTGCTGTTTGTAAAGACACCTTCTGATGTCTGTAGGGGCTCTTCTGCTGTGTGTAGACTTTCAGCTGTGTGTAAAGACCCCTGCTGTGTGTAGAGACTCTTTCTGTGGAGAGATCTGAAGATCTGAGAGATCTGTGGAGAGAGATTTTTTCTCACAGTCCTACTTCAAGTGCTCTTCAGTGTTTGGATTTGGTTCATCTTCTGTATTTGAATTAAACCCATTTCCTGCATGTGGAATTACCTGATTTCCAGTTTTGTGATAAGCTTTATCTCCAGTACGGAGTTCTCCAGCAGCACTAGATACTGCTTTTGCTAATGAACCATCTGTTCCCACATTAATCTCCGTAACCCCCATCAGCAAAATGTCACAATTCATTTGTGGGTTCAGACATTGTCTGCGCATCTGGAGACATCTGGAGCTCGGGGAGCTGTTACAGCACATAGGAGCATGGATCCAGAACTGTAGACTTAAACGATACCAGTAACAACAAACCAAAAAGGAGGGACATGTTTCTATTTTTATTTATAGTTTTGGAAAAATTAAAGTGTTTCTGCTTGTTCTCCCTGTGTCTGCGGGTGACTGTCTGTGAGGAGTGTGGTGTGTTCTCTCTGTGTCTGCGTGGGTTTCCTCTGGGTGACTGTCTGTGAGGAGTGTGGTGTGTTCTCTCTGTGTCTGTGTGGGTTTCCTCCGGGTGCTCCGGTTTCCTCCTACGGTCCAAAAACACACGTTGGTAGGTGGATTGGTGACTCAAAAGTGTCCGTAGGTGTGAGTGTGTGAGTGAATGTGTGAGTGTGTGCCGCCCTGTGAAGGACTGGCGCCCCCTCCAGGGTGTATTCCCACCTTGCGCCCAATGATTCCAGGTAGGCTCTGGACCCACCGCGACACTGAACTGGATAAGGGTTACAGATAATGAATGAATGAATGATTGCACGTATTATTATGTGTATCTGGAGCTCTTACCAACCCACAAAGTGTGAAACAAGGCCACCCAGTCTGTTTTTTGTGTGCTGTCTAACTCTAAAGTCATGGGATATAACGAATGTGGGGTTTTATTTTTCTTCCTTTTTTGTCTGTGTCTCTGTCCAGCAGATTAAGGCTGTTCAGAACCAGTGTGCTGAAGGTGAGTTCAGAAACGGTGCTGTGTTGTGGAGAGAGAGATTCTGTAGACCGGAGCACCTGGAGAACGCTGGCAGAAGCACAGCCTCATGCTCCACAACAATGATATAATCACACTCCTTTCCAACTGGCCTCAGCTGTGATTTACACCAGCTCTGTGGGATGACCTCAGCGAGGGCCAGTAGCTGGAAGCCACTCGCACAATGCTTTCCATCCTCTCTCCAGTTTTCAAAAACTGAAATAAAAAAAATGGTAAGAAAAAAACAGAAAACAAAAACACCTGCTCATCCAACATTTGCTCTTTTGCCTTTTCATCATGGACTTCAATAATAAACACAACTTGCACTTGTGTCCGACCTCCTCATCTGCGTCCATGTTAAATAACGCCTTAATTATCTGATGATAAAACTTTACATGAGCTCTGCTGCTTACTTTTTTGTTTACAGGATTTTACTAAAGGCTCAGTTGACCGAGTTTCCCCCTGACATCAGGAGACTGGGCAAGGAGCCATTCAGTCGGAGCCAACAGGTTTGTGTGCTGCTAGTGGGGCAGTGGAGTAAAGGGTAGTCTACATTGTTCACCTGTTTGAGATGCAGAACCAGACGTGGTCCTAGGTGCAGTAAACAGTGTAATAAACTGACGTATGAGTTTAATTTGAGCTGACTAGTAATTGTTACAGTACAGGATTCAAATCGCAACCGAGTCTGCCCTGAGGAGACGGACAGAGATGTCTGAGAAACCCGAGCATGTGGACTCCATTTGTGCAGCGTGGTGTGAACGTGTGGGACAGAAAGCCCCTCAGTATCTCTCTATCCATCTGCTCAAGCCAAATGATCATATTCTCCAGACTCCAATGAGCATAAATCAGCAGCTGAAACATGGACGCGTTTTTTTTTTCCTTCTTCTTTCCCCGGCCGTCATAAAACAATGATTTAAGGCCTCTGCCTGTCAAAACACAGCCCTGCGGATTTCTCCCAGCAGTTTGGGGAAGGAACACAAGGACTTCATCTCATTTGAGCAATTTATGGCCACTGAGGGAGAGTGGAGCGATTAGGGCCTGGGCCACCAACACACAGAAAAACAGTAGGAAGTGAAGCAAGCTCCAGCAGAAAAAAAAAAAAAAACCAAAACACAGCCTGGATATACCCATCCATCTAGAGAGAGCTCTATCACTGCTCCAGAACAGGAGATATATCACACTCCTGGCATACTGCTCTGGATCCAGGACATTCCATTGGGTTATACTGCATTTGTGAGTTTTGGAGTTTCTTACATTAAATTGTGCTAAAGGACACATAACAAATGAGACTCAAGGCTCCGCACAGCGGCCAAAGCAAATATACAAACACAGTTGCCTGGGCTTCGGCAGAGTGCGCTCTGAGGCATTTGTTTGTAATTAGACAAAGAATAAGGGCCAGACTGAAAGGTGTCGGCAGTTGTGGGGGTAAATATGGAAACTTTCGACATCTGCTAGGAGTGACCGAGTGCTCACACACACTCATCTGACAGGCTGCATTGAACTCTAGATATCAAAGCTATTCATATTCAAGGTGTACAAGCTGAATTAAGTAATTTTATAGAAGCCAGTGTGAGTGTAAACTGAAAATATACCACCCCCTGCATTCAGAACCACTCCCTTAAAACACAGGCAAAAACAGCCTCACCTTCAAACACAATCCACCTGGGGCAGGTCTCTGTAAATGCATGCAGGACAAAAGCATGGGGCAGAGTGAGGTAGTAGCCCAGCAGGTAAACCATACAATCATTTTGTTTCGTCTGAGTGAAAGGATTGGATAGATTTTTTTCATGGTTCTGTGGTCTACACAGAAAATGATTATTTTTTTCTGTCATCAGAAAACTGAGGGCGGCACAGTGGCGCAGCAGGTTAGTGTCGCAGTCACACAGCTCCAGGGACCTGGAGGTTGTGGGTTCGATTCCCGCTCCGGGTGACTGTCTGTGAGGAGTGTGGTGTGTTCTCCCTGTGTCTGCACGGGTTTCCTCCGGGTGCTCCGGTTTCCTCCCACAGTCCATAAACACACGTTTGTAGGTGGATTGGCGACTCAAAATGTGTGAGTGTGTCTGTGTTGCCCTGTGAAGGACTGGCGCCCCCTCCAGGGTGTATTCCCGCCTTGCGCCCAATGATTCCAGGTAGGCTCTGGACCCACCGCGACCCTGAACTGGATAAGGGTTAGAGATAATGAATGGATGGATGGATCAGAAAACTGATTGCTATATGGATGTATAAGGTATTTCAAGGAATAAAACAAATCACCTACGCCAGAAGCATCGTACCTTAAAATCACATCCTCAAAATCATTGTGATGCTCCACTGACCTGACATATTGAGCACCTTGGTGCCTTTTGCTGGTTTTGGCAACCCTGACCGAGGGGCTCCATGTCCAGCTAGCGGCTCGTAACACTGACTCTAGCGGTTACCATCATCGAATGAAGAGCTTCGTGTCCAGCTAGCGGCCCAAAACACTGAACGGCTGCTCTTAATGACCAAGGGATCTTGTGTCCATCGCTGTGTGACTGTTACAGTGACTGTACATCTAGTGACCCCGATTTAACCTGTTGTTGGGCAATGCTCACTGACTGCTACCCATTCTCACCAGTCATCTATGTTGCTTTTTTTTCTCTTTTGGATATTTTTGTTCTTTGTGTTATTTTTATATCATCATCATCTTTATCCATCCATTATCTGTAACCCTTATCCAATTTAGGGTCGCGGGGGGTCCAGAGCCTACCTGGAATCATCGGGCGCAAGGCAGGAATACACCCTGGAGGGGACGCCAGTCCTTCACAGGGCAACACAGACACACACACACATTCACTCACACACTCACACACTCACACCTAGGGACACTTTCGAGTCGCCAATCCACCTGCAACGTGTGTTTTTGGACTGTGGGAGGAAACCGGAGCACCCGGAGGAAACCCACGCGGACACGGGGAGAACACACCAACTCCTCACAGACAGTCACCCGGAGCGGGAATCGAACCCACAACCTCCAGGCCCCTGGAGCTGTGTGACTGCGACACTACCTGCTGCACCACCGTGCCGCCCATCATCTTTATTATTATTATTATTAAATATTGGACTCACTTTACTGGTTGGTGTGAGCTACAGTATTGGGGTGTGGAGGGACGACTGGATTTCATGACAGTGCTGTTAAAAGTAATTAAATTTTATAACTGGTGGTTGAGCCCCAAAACACAAATACCAATTCTTACACAGTGTTGTTAACTCATTAGTTAAGACATAAAAATAAAACTAGTTTTCGTTTTCATTAGCGCTATGAAGCTAACATGAACATATTGGACTCTGCTAGCCAATGTCAATTATCCTCTGTCTCTGGGTGAGTTGAGTGGGCCTTTACTCTCCACAGTCACACAACTTGGGCTTCTCTAAGCTGGCATAACTGATCTGACTATTAATATTCTCCTCCAAGCTTGTCGAGTTGTCAAGTGGCATTGTGTCAGCAGCCATTTGAAAAGATGTGGTAACTAGCTTCATGTGTAGAGTCATGCACTACCTTCACCTTCTCAGAATGGTGGGACTAGCTTATGCATGGAGTGAGCAATTACTATTAACATATTATTATTTATCAATTACTTTTATTGTCATATTTTTAATTTGCTGAAAATACTTATATTATTTACAAAATATTTCTACAGGTTGTGATATGGCGCTAGAACTAAACAGCACCACAAATGACCAGCCAGCATTTGAGTCATATAGTGTTACAACCCACATACATTAAAGGCTAAGCACCACTTAATGGACCTCCATGAATATTCCACATTATTGTAGTTACTGACAGATATAAGTATGAATTAAAATGAAAATAGCAGCTTAATTTGCTTTAAAACTGACAATTTTATTAAATTGACGGAAAAACCCGAGCTCGCTACGGAAATTCTTGAACGCGACCGTGACGTCACTGGTGGACAACAGCTGAACAACGCCGCGGTAAAACAACGTTATGACTGACTGTTATGACAGTATCTAGCTAAATAACCAACATTATTCATGACAATAGCCTAGCAATAAGCTAAACTCAAATGTAGAGGTACCGTTATTCTTGTAAATGTGATCGAAGTCGAACTCCAATTCATCCGACACTATAAACCTCCGTAATGCAGCTACGTAGCCGAGTATAATCTGAGACACCGAGTTTAGCAAGTCAAGCTAACGTTAACTAACACCAACTAAAACAGGCGAAGTGAGTGTCCTTACCCTGTTTACCTCCATGTTACAGAGGCTCTTGAACACCTTTCGTTGGTGTCCTTACATGCCCATATTGTTGGAAAAGCGCCAGTGAAATGAGCTACAGATAACGGAGTGAGCGGAGGGTCCTTTCCAAAGTGCCCGTTTAAAGTGGACAAATTTAGTCCATTTTCTGGATATTTTGGGATCTTTGGGCCATTTGTTCACAGATGTCCCACTGTACATTGAATGATTGCAGCCAAAAACAACACACCTTTTCCTCATTTAGCATTAAATTAAGTGCAGCTTCTAGAGTTGTTGTCCACCATCTACGTCACAGGCAAGACGCCTATTAGAGTTTCCCAACACCGTTGGGGGGAGGGGGGGGGGGACCAACGGTCTTTTAAACCTTATTCCTTCAATAAGTAAGAAATAACATGTTTTCTGACTATCAATAAACACAAGGTAGGAACTCAAACTCCACTGTATTTATTTGTTGGACACTTTCATAGAGCTGGGGCTTAGCCTTTAATGTGAGATTACTGAACAGTGCTGACTGAGGTAAAGCTGTAATGATAGAGCCATGCACCCAAAGATTCCAGTTAGGCTACGGACGCATCTTGATCCAGATGAGTATGATATGGTTACAGAAGATGAGTGGAAAACCAGAGTAGGAGAAACCAGTGCATTTGAGGAGAAAAACAACTGATATTTGTATGTGGCTGAAGTTAAACCTGTCTGTAAGTTTTTATTCATGGTTTGAATTACTGGAGAAACTCATTTGTAACTTGAGGTGTTTAGTTTTGTAGCACTTTCAGTCTGTGTCTATATTCATACAGTCAGCAGTCTCCCAACTTTAGAGTCAGTTCCAACCTAAATAATCTGAAACAGTAAGAATAAGTCTATATTATCCACCTATGGAGGAGGAATAAAGCAATATCCTCAACTCTCTTCATGATTTTCATAGTTTGGAAATCTCTCTTAGCCTTTCTCTGCTGTGAGCAGACAGAGAGAAAGCCTAGCATGTCTGACTGTGCTACTTGTTTTTGTTTTTTTAACCCATTCACAGACACATTAAACCGGTTTCCAGCACACATACAGACAGACTGCATAGCTCACAATGGTGAGGAAACATCTTCTGAATTTTATAAAAATAAATTTGATTAAAATTGTGAACATCACCTTTAAATGTTTTAAAGAGTTCGTTAGCATTACAATACCGTCCAATGGAACCGAACATCAGCTTTTCTTTTCCTTTCCAAAACTTTCTATATGAAATGATTCATTTCTGTGGTTGAATGATTAATGGTTGTGTTTATTTTAAGTGTGTGTTTAAGCTATAAATTAAATTCACAGGATGTAAATCTCCTTGGGCAAGAGGGGGGAGGGGCTGCAGTCACATGACCTCACTGTTGCGGTTGGTATTTCATCAATGCGGAACATGAAGTCATTTGCATTTTATCTGACAGCATTTACCAGCTATTTCCAAAGTGAGCACTGACACGTTTTATGGCGCTTTTTTGACTGCTGCTTTTCTCCGTTAACATCTGCCTAATGGCATGTTCCAGCGCGGATGATTAAAGGTGCGGTGAGCAGCCGCAGCCGCCGCATAAAAGCTAATGATTGAAACATCGGTTCTAGCAATATGAAAAAAAACAAAGGAGGAGAAGCCGCTTTCCGCTCAAACTCCACAGAGCACCGTGTTAAATGTGGAACAGGGTCCGGACTCCGCCAGCCCCTCAAATGAATGATAGATGATAAATTTTCCCTCCAAACACAAACATGTTCAGTGATTTCAGCTGTAGAAGATACACGCGGGACAGAGAGCGGACCACCGCCACGGGCAAACAGGGACAGATTCTTCTTCTCTTTTTTCATCTATTTTTACAACTTCCATTTAATTCCCTCACCGACCGTTCAGCTCCATGTGAAGAAAGTCTGAGCAGGCCTCACAAGATGATCCTTCAAAAAAAAAGAGAAAAGCCACATGCTACTGCCATGTCTGCAGGTGGTTTAGTCCAAAACAGTGTGAGGAGCCGCATGGAAAAGAGCTGCACACCAAAATTTTGCAGTTTGTTCTGAAATCAGAGGCATCAACATGGAGTTCATTCATTTTGCTGCAGTATGGCCTGTTACCCCAGATGTTGGGTCAATTCTGTAAGAATCTGATGGCATCCAGTCACAGAAACTATATCAGTCTTTCTCCTAACCCCCTATTTCCGGCCACTGCCGTATATGGTGCATTTCCGCTCTCTCTCTCTTCGCCAATCGCATTGGGTAAAACATAAGATCAAGCCTTAGTAGGGCATTTAAACATCAGTCTTGCAAAAATCACATATCTAAACAATATTTAAGTATCTCTAACAGTGTTGTAATTCTTTGTGTGCAAAACTGCATGTAGAACATAACACATTTCCATTTTGCGACAGATATTTCCCTCAGTGTAAAAGTTAGCTTAGCGGTTAGCTTCCTTTTCTCTGAGGGGAAAATCTATCGCCATTGGTAGTCCTTACATGTAGAGTACGGATACCAACACAGGACAAACGTAATCTCATTGTGAACCTCTCAAAACCACTGAATGTGGTAGCAACTGTCTCGTTTGACTGTCACAAGCAGGAGAGGTGGCCGAAGTTAGGGGGCGCTAGTAATCTTAGCATTATTGGCACCTACTTAAACAAAAGCGTTTTTATCTAAAAGCATATATTCTTTCAAAGTCAAGCAAGTCTTGGACATTAATCTACACAAATTTGACTCGTGAAAAATGTTGATTTGAGTGAGTAAAGTACTTCTATTTATTTACAGTTAGCTAAGATTTCCAATATTGTAATTACAAGTGGCCGGAACTTGGGGTAACTACGCTACTGAATTCAGCTATGGATGTTGGATATTATTCGTTCATTATCTGTAACCGCTTATCCAATTCAGGGTCGCGGTGGGTCCAGAGCCTACCTAGAAGCACAAGGCAGGAAGTAATTTGTAATTATTGGGCACAGGGCAACACAGACGCACACACACACACACACTTTTGAATCACCAATCCACCTGCATCGTGTGTTTTTGGACTGTGGGAGGAAACCCACGCGGACACACCAACTCCTCACAGAAAGTCACCCGGAGCGGGAATCGAACCCACAACCTCCAGGCCCCTGGAGCTGTGTGACTGCGACACCTACCTGCTGCACCACAGTGCCGCCCATGTTGGATATTAGTCTTGGAATAAAAACACCACTCCAACACCTTTAAGTAGCTGGAATCAGTCGTTATGACGAGAGACGCTACTTTCTTTCAATGTCAGCTGTGATAAACATAATCATAAATGAGTGTTTTGTGTAAGCTAATTAAAAATATAATGAAAAATAATATATATTTGCTTAAACAACTCTACGACAAAAAACACAACAAAGATTTACAAAGCAATTTACATCATGGAAATCCCCAGACAGAGCAGACATTTTAGGTTTTCAGCGATCACAGATTCTATTCAAAATAAAAGTCTTTTTTTTTCATTGGAAAAAAAAATTAAGAGTATTGGTTTTATTTTCTATATTCAGTTACTGTGTTAATATCTTCCCCATACATGTATTTATCACATAAACAATACAGAATATTTCCAAAATAAGTAAACTGAACTGAAAGGTGCTGAAATGAGAGCATGGTGTTGCTGATAAATGTTGAAATGAAACAGTAGATATAAGCAGAGACAGCACACTGCTGCCTGTGTGTTTCTCTAATGAGCCCCGGCCTCCTCTCCAGACCAGAAAGACCACGAGTGATTTTCCAGAAGCTCACTGGACTTAACTGTGCGTTCAGTTTGGAGCTGCTTGTAAAAAGCAAAAGCTCATGGGTTTGGGTCTCTTTGGTGTTTCGCCCTTGTTTGCTCCATCACAGACTGTTTTCGGGATTTGTAGACGGTGGTCTTTTTGTGTTTTTAAAAACAAAACAGGAATATTTAGCTTTATAAATGCTCAGTACAGGGACCCTCATTCTCCGCCAGTGTTTAATGAGGAATACATGCTACTTATTTAAAGGAATTAAGAAAGTTTGTCCACAAATCACAAAGTAAATGTACACAAATTGAAAAAGGTTTACTCTGAATATCTCTTTCCTAAGCCTTGGCCCAAAAACATGGACAAGATAAGAGACAAGGAACCTCCACATCCGTAATAAGGGGTTTGTATACAAAAGGAAAGTCAGGAACAGTGTCTTCTGCTCAGTATGAAGAAGTCTCATTTAGCCTCTGATTAATTAACATTGTGTTAATGTTCTGTACAACTCCAGAAAAAAATCTTCTGTGCAGTGTGTATTTAACACAAACAAACAAAAATACAAATAGTTGATCAATTTAGTCCTGTTTCCCTCTCACATGAGTGACTGGGTGAATGTGTGCGTGACTGGGTGAGGGTGTGAGTGACTGGGTGAGGGTGTGAGTGACTGGGTTAGTGAATGAGTGACTGGGTGAGGGTGTGAGTGACTGGGTGAGTGAATGAGTGACTGGGTGAAGGTGTGAGTGACTGGGTGAGTGAATGAGTGACTGAGTGAGGGTGTGAGTGACTGGGTGAGTGAATAAGTGATTGGGTGAGGGTGTGAGTGACTGGGTGAGTGAATGAGTGACTGGAGGAGTGTATGAGTGACTGGGTGAGGGTGTGAGTGACTGAATGAGTGACTGGGTGAAGGTGTGAGTGACTGGGTGAGTGAATGAGTGACTGGGTGAGGGTGTGAGTGACTGGGTGAGTGAATGAGTGACTGGGTGAGGGTGTGAGTGACTGGGTGAGTAAATGAGTGACTGGGTGAGTGAATGAGTGACTGGGTGAAGGTGTGAGTGACTGGAGGAGTGAATGAGTGACTGGGTGAGTGAATGAGTGACTGGGTGAGGGTGTGAGTGACTGAATGAGTGACTGGGTGAGTGAATGAGTGACTGGGTGAAGGTGTGAGTGACTGGAGGAGTATATGAGTGACTGGGTGAGGGTGTGAGTGACTGGGTGAGGATGTGAGTGACTGGGTGAGGGTCGGAGGGTGTGAGTGACTGGGGGAGGATGTGAGTGACTAGGTGAGGGTTTGAGTGACTGGGTGAGGGTGTGAGTGACTGGATGAGTGAATGAGTGACTGGGTGAGGGTGTGAGTGACTGGGTGAGTAAATGAGTGACTGGGTGAGTGAATGAGTGACTGGGTGAAGGTGTGAGTGACTGGAGGAGTGAATGAGTGACTGGGTGAGTGAATGAGTGACTGGGTGAGGATGTGAGTGACTGAATGAGTGACTGGGTGAGTGAATGAGTGACTGGGTGAAGGTGTGAGTGACTGGAGGAGTATATGAGTGACTGGGTGAGGGTGTGAGTGACTGGGTGAGGATGTGAGTGACTGGGTGAGGGTCGGAGGGTGTGAGTGACTGGGGGAGGATGTGAGTGACTAGGTGAGGGTTTGAGTGACTGGGTGAGGGTGTGAGTGACTGGGCGAGGGTTTGAGTGACTGGGTGAATGTGTGAGGGTGTGGTGCCCTGTGATGGAGTAGTACCATGTCCAGAGTGTGTTCCTGCATTGCAACTCCAGCTAGTACCTTCCGCAACCTGAACTGGATAAAGTGGTTACAGAAAATGAATGAATGGGCTCCTGTATTTCCTTTTTGCCTTACATCAGAATTACTCCAACATACTACATGAAAAAGTTAAAGCACCAGTTTACTTCAAGAGTTTTGAGAGCACATTGTTTGACAAGGAAAACACACACACACACACACACACAATCTGCAAAAACAAACACTTGACTGTAGTGCAGCTCTCCAGAAAGCTTTGTCTTGGAGCTTGAGGGACTGACGCAGTCTCAGCCGGTAGGTGGCAGTGTTGCTGTAAAAGAACACATCCTTCGCCGTCAAGAAGAAGGCCACATTCAGGTGGGGGTTAATAATGAGTGAATGTCCGGAGAGTTTTCAGGATGTTTCTGAGGTGAAGTCTGATCTTTCCGGTTTCCGGTTTCCCTTCGTTCACAGGTGGGAGCAGTGTGTGTATAAAGCGGTGAAGACCTGGGTGAGGTACTTGGACATTGATTTGTTCAGTCACCAGTCAGACTTTATTTATTCAGCACTTTTCAGACAAATCACTTTACAATTCACAATTTACTATTGTTTTACACGCCACTTACAACCTGTACGTTTTTCAAACGGATTTAGTGAGTCATACACACCCAAATACAACACATATTGGTAGTTAAGGTAACAGAAAATAATAAAAGAGTTCAAACAATATAAAATAAATAAATACGTTTGGTCAACAGCAAAATATTTTAAAATATATAATAAAAAATGGTGATAACATTCTAAAACACAACATAAAAGCCCTAATAAATATGCACTTTTTATGTTTGTGTTTCCTCTCAAGTCAATGGAATTGTTTATATATATAAACTTATATTATAAAATTGTATTATTATTGGGGCGGCACGGTGGCGCAGCAGGTAGTGGAGGTTGTGGGTTCGACTCCCGCTCCGGGTGACTGTCTGTGAGGAGTGTGGTGTGTTCTCCCTGTGTCTGCGTGGGTTTCCTCCGGGTGACTGTCTGTGAGGAGTGTGGTGTGTTCTCTCTGTGTCTGCGTGGGTTTCCTCCGGGTGACTGTCTGTGAGGAGTGTGGTGTGTTCTCCCTGTGTCTGCGTGGGTTTCCTCCGGGTGACTGTCTGTGAGGAGTGTGGTGTGTTCTCTCTGTGTCTGCGTGGGTTTCCTCCGGGTGACTGTCTGTGAGGAGTGTGGTGTGTTCTCCCTGTGTTTGCGTGGGTTTCCTCTTGGTGACTGTCTGTGAGGAGTGTGGTGTGTTCTCCCTGTGTCTGCGTGGGTTTCCTCCAGGTGACTGTCTGTGAGGAGTGTGGTGTGTTCTCCCTGTGTCTGCGTGGGTTTCCTCTGGGTGACTGTCTGTGAGGAGTGTGGTGTGTTCTCCCTGTGTCTGCGTGGGTTTCCTCTGGGTGACTGTCTGTGAGGAGTGTGGTGTGTTCTCTCTGTGTCTGCGTGGGTTTCCTCCGGGTGACTGTCTGTGAGGAGTGTGGTGTGTTCTCCCTGTGTCTGTGTGGGTTTCCTCCGGGTGACTGTCTGTGAGGACTGTGGTGTGTTCTCCCTGTGTCTGCGTGGGTTTCCTCCGGGTGACTGTCTGTGAGGAGTGTGGTGTGTTCTCCCTGTGTCTGTGTGGGTTTCCTCCGGGTGACTGTCTGTGAGGAGTGTGGTGTGTTCTCTCTGTGTCTGCGTGGGTTTCCTCCGGGTGACTGTCTGTGAGGAGTGTGGTGTGTTCTCCCTGTGTCTGTGTGGGTTTCCTCCGGGTGACTGTCTGTGAGGAGTGTGGTGTGTTCTCCCTGTGTCTGTGTGGGTTTCCTCTGGGTGACTGTCTGTGAGGAGTGTGGTGTGTTCTCCCTGTGTCTGTGTGGGTTTCCTCCGGGTGACTGTCTGTGAGGAGTGTGGTGTGTTCTCCCTGTGTCTGTGTGGGTTTCCTCCGGGTGACTGTCTGTGAGGAGTGTGGTGTGTTCTCCCTGTGTCTGTGTCTAAATGATGTCTTTAGTTTGCTGTTTATTTGTAAAACTCAACACACTTTGGAAAGGTGCCTGTGCAAATGCAATGCCATGTTTTTTATTTTGATATTTGTTTTTTTTCCAGTAACATTTTCAGTTCTTCATTTACTGAACTACAGATGTATAAAATATATTTCACGTCACAGTGGAGATGGAATCATTGAAAAGAGTTGCCTAATATTATGGGGTTTAAGGGCTTTAACCAGAGTCTTACAGCTTTTTCATCTGATCTGTGTTTTAGAGGCTTCTTTAGAGGGAGGGTGTATAGAGACTGGTGTGGGCTGGTTTCCCAGGTATTAAGGTTAGCCTTGGCCTATATCCTACTTTCAATGAAAAAATCACAATTCAAAATACTGCCTAGTTCAGGACTAGGATTAATCCCTGTCTGGGAAACCACCCCTGTGTGTATTTAAGATTTAATACTTATTATTGGTTTAGCTGTAGTTATTACATTTAAAGTAAAATTAAATGATTATTAATATTGTCATCTCATCTTGACCACTTGATACATTTCAGGGTCACGGGGGTTTTCCTTTGACTGTTTAATATCATCATCAAAATTGAGAAAGTGATATATATTTATAAAATTAAACATTATTATTGTAGCATGTTAAACACATTTTCCCTAAATATTCCAGGCATATTTTTTAAATCTAAAAGCTGTTTACTTTTCTTAATTAGAAAATAAGATAATTAACGTTTACAGAGAAAGCAACTTATGTCCATTATGGATTTGATGCCAGCAACACATTCCAAAAACGTGGAACAAGTCGTGAAATGCTACAAAAAATAAAGAGTTAAAAGCTCAGCGAGTGAGTAACGACTTTTTCGTGACACTATCGGTGTGTATCACTGGTCTCAGGAAAAACCCTTCTATATGTAAATGAGAGAGACAGAGGTTGAGAAAGTGTGTGTGTGAATGAGAGAGAGAGAGAGAGAGAGAGAGAGAGAGACAAACAAAGAATGTGTCAGATTCTAAACTGTTTTAACACTCTTTCATTGCCAGTGCAGCGTGCGGAGGGAGTGTGTGTGTATCTTCAGTTTCTCACGCTCGCTCCTTAAAAGTTAATGTTTAAAAGGAAAGTTTGACCAGAAAAAAAAAATCTGTGGTTTTATTTAAAGGAAATAAAAAGAGAAATATTTACAAAGTGCACTGGAAATAACTAAATTAATAATAATTAAAAATAAACCCTGCACAGTGTAATAATCTGTTTAAAAAAATTATGAAATGAAAAGAAAAGGATGCCATCCGCTAGAAGGGTGTTCCCTGGAGTGATGGAGCTCCATCCGATAACACTTATGTTTAGGGGGTTGGATGCCATCAAATCCTCGCAGAAATGTTCCAGCAAATAGTGTAAAGGCTCCCAGAATCGTAGAAGCTGTTACCGTTATTACTGTTAATTCCATTCATATCAGAAGAAATATCGTATGTAATCTTTTGCCCATGTGCTGCTTGAAATTAATTTATGAAGAAATCCTACTTTGTTTAACCACTGTTTGTGTGTAGGGTGTTTAAACACGGGCTGCAGTAAAAGATACATGCAAAAACAAATAGGTTTCACACAGAAAGGTTTTAGAAAATAGCTTTTAATCCACGGACGTCCACTCAACGTAACTCCCGTCTAGTGCTGGATTTCCATTAGAAGGTCTTTTATGAGTAGGCGGCATGCTAAATAAAAAATTTAATTGGACATGGACTTTTAAGCCTAATGAAATGCATAAACACACACACACACGTTTTTGTGCACAGTGGGGACTCTACATAGATTCTATCCATTTTCTGAAGCCTTATCTTCATTTGATCCATAAGTACTAGCTGCCTGGACCGAACCCGTACTCTTGTGGTCCCCACATGGGAGAGAATTCCTCACTGTGTGTGTGTGTGTGTGTGTGTGTGCAATATATACCTGGAACACACACACACACACTCAAAACCTTTAACATGTACCTCCACTGAGCATAAAAGAGGAAGCCACTGAAGGCAGTGCCTCTTTAAGGCTTTTGAAGCTGCTGAAATGTTGCATTTTTCTGAATCACCTGACTGAATCAAGCCCTCACTCTCAAAGCTGCTGCCTTTTATTCCATAGCCTCTTTACGGTGCGACGAGAAAACTATTCCAGACCTTTCCCCTCATTTAAAACTGTCTTAAAAGTGCAGCCAAGTCATATGTGCGCCATAAAGACGCGGCGTTTCGGTAAGACCCAGACCCTTCCTTCCCTACCGCTTTGAAAATAAGGGCCGAGCGGCGAAAACAAAATAACAAAGACTAAAATGTAGCTAGTCTTCAATAAATCAAATTCTCATATGAATTTCAAACCATGAAACTGCTGCTTTCTTGGGACGCTACATAGGGAACTTCTTAAAGCTCTGCCTTTTTCATCTCAAGTTAACGACTTCTATCAAACGTATACAGGTTTCTGTGCTTTGTGTAAACTTGGATTATTGACAGAGGGGAGAGACGTGTGTGTGTGTGTGTGCAGATGTGCATAATCATGTATAAGGAAAAAATGTGTGACAAAGAGTAAATGAATAAATGAATAAATGAGAAGATAAACATATGCCTCCAGGTTTACTGCAATATACAGTTAAGCAGTTACCACCCTTCCATGCTCTACTACTGAACAAGTTCCAATGACCATGTGCAAATCAGTGACACACAGTGGCGGATGCTGGTCTTTCAAGGAGGCGAAGCTCAATTTCAGCCTACATCATAAAATGTGTCGGTTTATTTATACGTAAATTCTACCCCCCGTTCCTTTTCAAGAAAATGATCTGTGACCCTGTCGTACCAACAAGGCGTCTTTTCCAGGGACTGGACTAGTGTCCTCTCAATGGCCAGCAGAGCTAGGCTGCTTAAACGGCCTTGGCCCATGTGAAGTGTGTCCGCCTGTGCTCCCACGGATCTTTACACCAAAGGATCGCTGATTCGCTCATTTCGCTGTCAATCAAAAAGGGATTCAGCCTCAGACAGATCATCCAATCATCATGCAGAAGCTGAGCGTCCGGGCCAGCCGAGGCCAGCCCACTGCCCCATAGACCCCCAGAGACGCTGAGCGTCCGATGGGCGGGACAAAGCCCAGCATTTATCCAGTGACTCGTCTCGTTTCGCTGCACTTCGCTGATTCGCTATTGAACTCTGTGGACGCTGTTTAAAGCACTGTGAAGCTGCGGGAATGATTGAGAGGAAAGCCGCGTCTTTACCAGTGATAAGAAGCTGATTCTGAACAAAAGTTGAGCGCGTTGTAGTGCATATTTATTCAATGACACGTACACAACAGTATATATTTGATCACTTATTTTTTTTACATTTTAGGGGAAGCTGAGCTTCACTTGCAGCCTTAGAGCAATCGCCTCTGGTGACACAGTTCTCCACCAATCAGAATCGTCTCTAATGTCAAATGAAAGAAAATGTCTGCCTGAACTTAAAATTTTAATCTAATGTAAACCAATCGCTAAAATTAAAATACCCTCCTTGTTTCTACACTCAGTTTCAGAACTGTAGTTCTACAGTTACAGACTGTATTTTACCTGTTTCTCTGAATAGTTTCTTATCCCCATTTAATGCTGTTGTTCAGTGATCCGGACCATCACAGAGAGTCGGGATGATCTGAGTGGTGGCATCTAGTTTTATTTACATTTTGCCCAGCAACTTTTTTGAAAATGAGGTCTGTAAAATAAACACTGGAGTGTCCCTTTAAAGTCTTCACCTCAGACTGAGGGTCTTATTTCAGTCTTATCCAGGTGCTGAAGCTGATCATATGCAGAGTTTCTAAACCAGCACCAGATCACTCTCTTCTTCTACACTTTTTATGCAATGGCCTTTTTGATGCTTTAGCTTTAGAGTGAGGTTCAGCATTTTTGTTTATTGCACGTGGCAGGTTTGCACATTCCAGGCTTGGTGTTAGCTTTCTCCTCTGAGGAAAACAAAAATGCAGTACTCATAGTATAGCAGCTTCAGCACAGATTTAATAAAACCACGCTGATCTTTACACAATGGGCGGCACGGTGGCGCAGCAGGTAGTGTCACAGTCACACAGCTCCAGGGGCCTGGAGGTTGTGGGTTCGATTCTCGCTCTGGGTGACTGTCTGTGAGGAGTGTGTTCTCCCTGTGTGTGGGGAGTGCTCCGGTTTCCTCCCACAGTCCAAAAACACACATTGGTAGGTGGATTGGCGGCTCAAAAGTGTGAATGTGTGTGTCTGTGTTGCCCTGTGAAGGACTGGTGCCCCCTCCAGGGTGTATTCCCGCCTTGCGCCCAATGATTCCAGGTAGGCTCTGGACCCACTGTGACCCTGAATTGGATAAGGGTTACAGATAATGAATGTTTACACAATAAATAATCTGATGTTATCAGATGACGTGACACTGTAGGGCCCAAGATCTTGGCAATTTGAGTCTTTCTAAATAGTTTAACCCCCAAAAAAAATGAATGCAGACGTTACAACTTACACTATAGGTAGTGCAACAGAGAGCTAGTTATAGCAGTCACTAAACTTTGGAGAATTAGTCAAACCCATTTGTCAATGACCATGAAAGGCAGAGCTCCAGCACAAAGTCTTTTCCATCAGCTTTGTTATGGTTTTCAAAGCCTGCGTTTATTGGTGCTTTGTCACTGCGTGGGATCAGCTCGACATGACTCAGCTCGCTTTTTAGCTTTGTCGCTTTTATAGCACAGCTCCCCCACGAAATGGAACCAGTGACCTCACAAAACCCCATCCCTAATGGGAATCTTAAGGCAAACACTACCACTACATTCATTCATTCATTCATTCATTATCTGTAACCCCTTATCCAGTTCAAGGTCGCGGTGGGTCCAGAGCCTACCTGGAATCATTGGGCGCAAGGCAGGAATACGCCCTGGAGCGGGCGCCAGTCCTTCACAGGGCAACACACACATTCACTCACACACTCACACTTTTGAGTCACCAATCCACCTACCAAAATGTGTTTTTGGACTGTGGGAGGAAACCGGAGCACCCGGAGGATACCCACGCAGACACAGGGAGAACACGGCACACTCCTCACAGACAGTCACCCGGAGGAAACCCTTGCAGACACAGGGAGAACACACCACACTCCTCACAGACAGTCACTCGGAGCGGGAATCGAACCCACAACCTCCAGGACCCTGGAGCTGTGTGACTGCGACACTACCAGCTGCACCACCGTGCCGCCAACTACATTAGCACATTCATTCAGTGCATGTGTTTGCTACTGGAAGAGGTTTAATATTTGGGTGTAATGCAACAAGTATATTCCCGTTAGGGATGGGGTTTTGTGAGGTCACTGGTTCCATTTCGTGGGGGAGCTGTGCTAGAAAAGCGACAAAGCTAAAAAGCGAGCAGAGTCGTGTCGAGCTGATCCCACGCAGTGACAAAGCACCAATAAACTGAACAAAAAACAGACAGCCACAAAACATATCCCTGTTGCATTACACCCAAATATTAAACCACTTCCAGTAGCAAACACGTGCGCTGAATGAATGTGCTGATGTAGTGGTAGTGTTTGTCTTAAGATTTAACAAATCAAAGCAAAGAAACAGTAGTAAAAAAATCCACATGCATCAGGCATTCGCTGGTCATTTTCGCAGTAAATGTGAAGAGAAATCAACAGCACGCTTTTAGCTCCTGAAATTGAGCCACCCAGGGTTATGAAAACCCATTCAGCCCGTTGGTATGTGTCCTAATTGCTGGAGTCGTTTTAAATCCAAACTCCATTACATCAAACTGTAATTACACATTTGATAAGGCTTTAGTGAAAGCAAACAGGCTCTTCAAACAGCCCCATTAACACAATTAAATAAAGACCATTACACTGCTGTACGTTCCTCTCTGGCTCCTAAACTAATGGCTGTAGATGTTAAGTAAACATGCCCCAAACAACTGGAAACCCCCCTCCAGAGCTCAGTACAGTAGCTGGAGCTAATCCCAGGAGGAGCAGGCCATGCAGATTACAAGATTACAGATGCAGACTTCTTTCACAATAATAAACATCAGCAGCTCAGTCTCATCTGATAAAGAAATGAAAAGAAAATCACTCTTTTGCTCAGACTTGAAAAGAGCTTCACTGACTCACGGCCACACCACCACACTCTCTGGGAAAATAGGATTTGGATTTATTTGAATGCATTAAACCACAAGTTTGTGCTCATCCATTGGTTCTTCAGAAATGAAGTTTATTAAAGAAGTTTGCTCTTTCCTTCGGTTTCCTCTGCCTTCTGGGAAGTCTTTAAACTAGATGCTTGGGCATTTCTTTGAGGATTTGCTGGCTTTCAAACACAAGAGCATTAGAAGATCAGGTACCGATGATGGGTGATTAATTCTAATTCTGTATTACAAACACTACACCAGCTCATCAAACCGGTATTGTAAGGTGCTACAACACGCCGGAGAACCGTTCCAACAGTTTCAAAACAAGATTCTTAAGTCGGGATAAATCTTGATTAAATAAATAAATTTCATTTGAGGGAATCCACATTAAAACTGAATGAAGGGTTTAGGAGTTTCAGCTCCTTAACATGTGCCTCCCTGTTTTCAAAGGGACCAAATGTAATTGGACAATTGACTAAAAGGCTATTTCATGGGCTGGTGTGGGCAATTTCTTCGTTACGTCATTCTCAATTAAGCAGATAAAAGGCATGGAGTTGATTTGAGGTGTGGTACCTGCATTTGGAAGATTTTGCTGTGAAGAAAACATGTGGTCAAAGGAGCTCTCGCAGCAGGTGAAACAAGCCGTCCTTAAGCTGCGAAAAACAGAAAAAACCCATCAGAGAAATTGCTACAATATCAGGAGTGGAAAAGTTTACAGTTTGGTACGTCCTGAGAAAGAAAGAAAGCACTGGTGAGCTCATCAATGCAAAAAGACCTCGACGCCTACGGAAGACAACAGTGGTGGATGATCGCAGAATAATTTCCGTGGTGAAGAGAAACCTCTTCACAACAGCTGACCAAGTGAAAAACACTCTCCAGGAGGCAGGCGTATCAATATCCAAATCGACAATAAAGAGAAAACTGCATTTAAGTAAATACAGAGGGTTCACTGCATGGTGCAAGCCACTCATAAGCATCAAGAATATAAAGGTTAGATTGGACTTTGCTAAAAAAATATTTAAAAAAGCAGGCACAGTTCTGGAAGAACATTCTTTGGACTGAAGAAACCAAGATCAACCTCTACCACAATGATGGGAAGAAAAAAGTATGGCGAAAGTGTGGTACAGCGCATGGTCCAAAGCATACCACACATTGGAGGCCGTGTGATGGCTTGGGCATGCATGGCTGCCAGTGGCACTGGGTCACTAGTGTTTATTGATGATGTGACACAGGACAGAAGCAGCCGGATGAATTCTGAGGTATCCAGAGACATACTGTGTGCTCAAATGCAGACAAATCCAGCCAGATTGATTGGTCAGTGTTTCATAATACAGATGGACTATGACCCAAAACATACAGCCAAAGCAACCCAGGAGTTTATTAAAGCAAAGAAGTGGAATATTCATGGACAAGTCAGTCACCTGATCTCAACCCATTTGAGCATGCATTTCACTTGTTAAAGACTGAACTTCAGACAGAAAAGCCCACAAACAAACAGCAACTGAAAACCACTGCAGTAAAGGCCTAGCAGAGCATTAAAAAGGAGGAAACTAAGCATCTGGTGATGTCCATGAGTTCAAGACTTCAGGCAGTCATTGCCAACAAAGGGTTCTCAACTAACTATTAGAAATGAACATTTTATTTACAATTATTTAATTTGTCCAATTACTTTTGAGCCCCTGAAATGAAGGGTTATTAACTGACTCTATTAATTCTATTAATTAATGTTTAAAAACCAGTCCAAGTGCACTGAGCAACAGTCTTATTCATATGGAAATACTGCACATATCTGAATCCAGTCAATCCAGTGCAGCTGGATGTTTTTTTAATCTTGGGAACACCTTGAAATCAGCATGAAGTAACTTTTGCTGGAACTCCCAACCATGTTGCCATTTTAAAAACGTATTTTCACCAACATTAAGCCTGTAAAATGACTCAAGGAAGTCTCTTTAGTTTTGCTTGAGCAGAGTTCTGAAGAACTTCTTAACATTTAGTGGAGAATCAGGCAGTTGTGGAGTAAATCAGAGCTCATCTCGCTCCAGGAAGCCCATCATTCCCCCTAGTTTGACTCGTCCCCACATTTTTCCATCGTCTTTGTGTGTGAGCTGCAGATCTAATGGTGTATTCTGAGCGGTGTGCATCACTGCGTCTCTAACGGTCTGAAGCCATTGGGAATTCACCTCCGCTCAGCCAAGCTCAGCTCTGAGATGGGCCTCAGATGGAAAATTGGGAATTTCCTGGACCCTTCTTGATAAACCCTCATTTACTGATGTAGATGTGGCCCTTTCTGACATCACACGCTAGAGAACGTAAGAGGCACTTTGTCGCTGCTTTGAAGGCACCAGGAAAAGATGTTCTTTACTTAGTTTACCGGGTCATTCTGGAAATATGTAAATATATCAGATGGTTAAAATCTTTTATGGAACTGGACCATCATACGGCTTCTACTGTCTGTACGACCACACTGAGTAGTCTGTAATATTCTTCTGCACTCTGGACTATGATAGGTTACTTGGACATCAGTTCATGTATCACTATGACTATGCAAAATATAATAGGCTTTGTATAACATTAGGTAGATTATTTTAGCTGAGTTCATGCATTTGCCTATTACGAGGGGTTATGTGCAAAGATACAGTAGTTTAGTACTCCTTAGTGTTATAGTACTAATATATTCAAGTATTGTACTGTTGTACTTTACTCTGTACAGTGCTACAGTACAAAAGCACTGCAGTATAAAGCTGTACCGCTACAGCACTACTGTAACATTTAAAGAATAAAGAAACAATAATCTTTTTGAGCCTTTTCAGTCTGGCTTCCGCACAAAACACAGTACTGAGACAGCTCTTTTGCAGGTATTAAACAATATCCTACTCGCTACTGACTGTAGTGAGCTCAGTATTCTTCTGGTCTTAGATTTGAGTGCAGCATTCAACACTGTTAATCACAGCATACTCATTTCTCGTCTCTCAGCTATTGGCATAACTGACACAGCACTTTCCTGGTTCATCTCCTACTTTACTAATAGATCTCATTTTGTTGCTCTTGGTACACACAGGTCTTCCCCTAGTACTGTTATGCAAGGTGTTCCCCAAGGTTCAGTCCTAGGCCCTATATTATTCATCATATACATGCTGCCACTTGGTCGATCATTTACAGTCATGGTCTTAATTATCACTCTTTAGCAGATGATACTCAAATATACGTGAACACCAAAAATACCTCCACTCTGCCCTTATTTCCTGCGTTCAGGATCTGAGACACTGGTGGCACACCAACTTTTTGAAACTCAACACAGAAAAAACTGAAGTCTTGCTCGTTGGCCCCAAGTCCACTCTTTCAAAAATTTCTGATATCACACATGAAACCTCTCCAGTTGTTTGCAGTTTAGGTGTACTTCTTGACTCCTCTCTGTCCTTCAAACCACATATTAAGGCCCTAACCAAAACATCCTTCTTCCATCTACGTAATATTGCTCGCCTTCGTCCCCTGCTTTCTGTGAAGGATGCTGAAATTCTGGTCCATGCATTAATTTCCTCCCGTTTAGACTACTGTAATTCTCTCTTCATTGGCCTTCCTTCTACGACCATACACTCCCTTCAATTTATTCAGAACTTGGGTCCTCTCTTATTCTAAAAAATCAGCTCATATCACCCCTGTTCTTCATCAGCTCCACTGGTTACCTGTCTCACTGCGTATTCAGTTTAAAGTTCTCCTGCTCACATACAAAGCTCTGCACGGTCTGGCGCCAGCCTACCTTTCTGAACTTTTACACTCCTACTGTCCTACAAGATCACTGAGGTCCTCTTTTGTCAGTACCAAAATTTAAATTAGTTACCGCTGGTGGTAGATCATTCAGCATAATGGCACCCAAGCTCTGGAATTCTTTACCATAAAGTCTTCGTCTCTGCTCTTCATTTTCTGCCTTTAAATCCTACCTAAAGACGTACCTCTTCTCTCAGTACTTCTGCACTCTACAGGTATAAGTGTCCCCACACTGTACTGTACATACAGATGTAGCACTACTGTACATAGAGATGTAGCACTACTGTACATAGAGATGTAGCACTACAGCACTACTGTACATAGAGATGTAGCACTACAGCACTACTGTACATAGAGATGTAGCACTAACGCACTACTGTACATAGAGATGTATACACTAGTGTGTATAGACCTGCAGTAAAACTACAGTATATAGAGCCAAAAGCACTGAGACACTACTGTATGTAAAAATGTAGGCCAAGGGCACTTCTGTATAAAGCACAATTGTATATAGGTCTGTTGCACTACTGTAACTTACTACTCTAAGTTATAGATCTATAGCACTACAATATATAGATGTGTAGGACAATGGATGACTGTAGATCTATACTACTATAGCTTTACTCTATATTATGGTGCTAAAACACTATTGTAGGAATGTAGCATACTTGTATACTCTGTTTCCAAAAGGACTAATAGGTGGCCTACATTCCTGGAACAGTAGAAAAGCTTTGTGGTTTCTGGCTAAACTTAGAGGCACTTCCCCTCATCTGCCCACCAAATCATCTTTCTAAACCAGCAACATCAAAGTTAGACTGTTCTGATCCCTGATAGCAGAATTATTTAATGCTTCAGTCTCCTTCTTTAATGAGTAAAGGGGCGGGGAGATGTTATCCCTCAGTTACTCAATCCCCAGCTATTACTCTGCAGCAGTGGGAACACAAGATCTATAAACAGATTGCTTTTATCTGCAACAGCAATGTCTTTGGTTGCTCAAACATGTTTAAGGATCTGGATAGAAATATAAAGGTTTTGAGCGTTTTTGTTCTAAGCTTTGTTGGGCTGAGCTTTAGGATCTAAGCATCCTGCATCAAAACTCTAATTGCCCTTAGTACTGTAATTGTCCTTAATATGTTCCACTTAGCCATGTACACATTGTAGTTAATGCTGATAAGAGGCACACACACACACGCGCAGAAACATGCACATTCTTTTGGCCCATAGCTGTTCTGTTTCACATTACTGAAGTCCTCTGATTCTCCTTTGGAAACGCTTATTAATTTAGACTTAGATTTAATATATTGTTTTTAACTAAAAGCCACTCACCGCTCTGTAATTTCCAGCTAGGTTTGGTTTGTCTAAACACTGCCGTGCGCCACTTAGCAAATTTCATATTACAACATTAAAACAAACTCAGGCATGACCCTAGAAATCACTGGTAGTTGGCATGTGGTTTGAAATTTACTCCAAGGAACGCAGTCAATCTGAGGTTTAAAAATATACAAAGAGTTTATGGTCTGTTTCCTCTGGTAAATTTACTAGCATTCTCCACCTCATATCACAGTGAGTTCTGCACGTATATCGCTTAAAATTAAGCTAGAGTTCTATTCATTTATTCATTTATTTATTGTTTCACTATGTTAATGATTTCAAAATGTTTGAAACAAAAGAATTAAACCCTTGAAATGCCCAAAAATAACAAGAGAGTGGCATTTCAGGATCTGCACTGGAGGCCTAAGGTACGAACAGAGAAATCATAAAGTTTTTTGAAAGCCAAGGTAAGTTCTGGGTTTCTAAATGTAGCACTACAGTACGTAGAGCTATAGCGCTACAGCACTACTGTAGAGAAATCTAATCCTACTGAAAACAGTATAGCACCAGCATCACAGAACAAACAGCTAATAGCATTGTTCTGTAGATCTGTAAGCACTACTGTAGAAAATGCTTTTGTACTACAGTATTTACAGCCGTAGCCCTATAGCACTATTGTAGTATACAGAGTTACAGAGTATATAGAGATTACAGGATCTGCACTGGAGGCCTAAGGAACGAACAGAGAAATCATAAAGTTTTTTGAAAGCCAAGGTAAGTTCTAGATACGTCTCTAACTGAGAATGGAATGTGCATGAAATGTATGGTTAGAAATGGAAAACAGCAGCAGAGGCTCTAAGCCAAGAACTCTTTACTGAAAGACTTATTGTAAATTTAATACAAGAAAATATGTTAAAAGTGGACCTATTCTCACCCTTTTCCCACAAACACAGTTCTGGGTCTTAATTAAATGTCTGTGACATGCTTTGTTAAAATTTAACAAAAGGATCGAACCCCACAAAACCCTGTTTGGTTACGACTAGTTTAAGTGCTTGTTCCATTCAATGAGAATGAGCCACAGCTCAGTTCAGGAGTGAGGAGAAGCAGCTCAGGATTTTAGCGGATTTCACTTGGTTCTCTTTCTTCTCTGTTCTTGTTTTCACTTAGTATTATTATTTCTCCATGGTCATTGTGTTTGTTTTGCTCTGTTTAACCTCGTCTTTGCAGTCTCACCTAGGCGTATCCAGCTCTGTGATTGGAAAGACTCGGATGAGGGGGTGGGACGATTCTAAACTCTCGGTGCTCTACATAAGAAGCAGCCAACATTAGAATGACTCGTTTTATTCCGTCTTATATTTCAGTCTTTGGGTTAGTCAAAGCTGAATTTCCCCATGTTAATGTGCCAGCGTACTTTAAAAACGTGATCAAATCAAACACAGAATTTTTGTTACAAGCTTCAGATCTCTGTTTCTAAACCAGAAAATGCTGAAATATTTATTGGTGCTAATATGCAATTATTCAATTCAGGGTCGCGGTGGGTCCAGAGCCTACCCATAATCACTGGGCGCAAGGCGGGAACACACCCTGGAGGGGGCGCCAGTCCTTCACAGGGTGACACACACACATTCACTCACTATGCAATTATTGCAATATGCAAAATAGTGCTAATTATTATTGTTATTTTTTTAATGCTTCAATATTCATCTAATAATTATGGTTCACCTTTCAAAAGGATGTACACATTTTATTCAAATGTCAGATTATCTCTTTACTCCCTGTAGGAATTCTCGGAATGTGTAAGTTATTATTATTATTATTATTATTTTTATTTTTATTTTTTTTGCCAACAAGGAAAAATGTCTCTCCTGTGAAGTCAAGCAAACCCTGATGTGAATCTGCTCTGATAACCCTGAATGATGTGGAGGACTTTCTTAAGCTCAGGTGCTGGAGCGGGGCAGCTTTTACAGGTTTTATCACCCTCATGAGTCAGTAATTTACCCACGGCCCTCAGCTCTGAGGCCTTATTATCTCTCCTGTGCTTACACACACACACACACACACACACACACAGGAGCGAGGGATGAGGGCTGAGTGTTTTCTCACCATTTCACTGAAGGGAGGAGTGGAGATGTCATTCACGTCATCACCTCCGCTAACTCTGCGGGCTAAAAACACAAACTTTACTTTGGACCAGGTGAACCCTCGGCAGGGGTCACTCTTCTGCACAAGGGCTGAGCTCACTACGACTCGGTTTGAACTTGATTCTTAAGGAATTAAGTCAGAAATTCAGTCCAATATTTTATGATTATTTTGACATGATTCAGACTTACTTTGATATGCAGAATTATTATTTTTTTAAATACAGTGAACACATAAAAGCTGGGTATATGGCCCTCTGTCCCCCTGTTACTTGTGGGTACTGGTTAACTAACATTACTGGGCAGTTCTCTTGTGTTCTCCTCCAAGCATGGTGAGCTACTCAGTTTGATGATGCAAGGGCTTCATAGGTCTCAGTGGATGCATGTAGCATCACGGAAGCTACCATGATTCACCACTAAAAGTGTGATATTTTGGGGGAATTCTGAATTATTATTATCATTGCTTCTTGTTTTTCCTTCACTTTCATAAAGCATCACATCACATGTTTACGGAAAGACTCTTGTTCCTTCTTTCACTTTTTATATTTAATTTATTTATTTAATTCTCCCTCTAGTTTCTGTGAAGCTCTAACACTCCTTATTTATCTCACTATCAGATGTTGATTGACACTGGTACATGCTGAGATGGCTGCACTGAGATTGTGAGTAGGCCGTAGGAAACAGAGGAACTGCATTATACACTAAAAAAAGTGCAAACTGCATGCTTTTCCTGGCAGATTTTTATCATCAGCTTCAGTGTTTATCCTGTATGCTGGCCATAGTTGGGTTCAGAGCTTTCAAAAGCTCTTGAATAGAGCTCAGACTGTGATATGTGAAGTAGACAACTTACCTGGGCATAGTTTGCACTATTGTAATATTTACATTGGACTGTAACCTAATTTATCTTGTTAATTCACAGTTACACTGTATACTTATGCAACTGTATACTTATCATACTTATGCAACACACATTCTGATGGTCACACTACACCGAGCTCCATGTTTATGCTACGCTAGGTTGTAAAGCTATGTTTGTTCCTACAAAAACCCACGTTTTGCCTTTTCTCCCTCAGTTTCTGTGGTTGCACTGTGTCTATTTCCATTGCTATGCTTCATCCATTTTCACAGTTCAGCAAATGAATTCTGTGGAGTTACTGTTACTATACAAAGCAACATAGTAGCTCAGTGCTCGCTAACAGCTCAACAAAGAGTTCCAGCACTTTACACACACCCAGATCACAGGTTTACAGGAAAAATATTTTGACTACAGTTAAATAAAAATACAAAGATCAAAAGTTTCTTGAATCCACTTCTAAAATATTTTTGGTAAAAAAAAATCTCTGTTTGAAAAAGTGTATTATATTCCAGAGTGAACACTCCAGAATACTAAACAAAAAGTTAGCAGGCAGACAGACAGACTGCACAGCTTTTCCTTCACTGTTGACAATACTGGGAGATATCTGCAGTTCACACGACATGACGTGATCGTTCCCTTAAGTGCTGCTGAGGATTTTACAGCTTATTTCTGTCTGGTTTAGTTACATTCTCTAATCTACTGACATTTTTCTGTATAGCGACTAATAATAACTCCCTCTCACACACTACAGTCAATTGCAAATGTGCTGGTATTAGGATACGGCTGGGAAAATTTCATACTATAAATTATATACAATTATGCATCACCGGAACACTTTTTCATCTGTGAAATCTGTCCGTCTCCCTGATGTGAAGATTATTTCCAAAACCACCCACATATTATTTATTCCACTGCAGAAGCAAGTGTTGCCAGTAATTCTCTGACTTTTGAGCATCTGCTCCATTCTCTGTCCACTGAGGAAAGATACGATATGACAGAGGGATGCTGAGGGAAGCTAAACTAATAGAGGACATGCTAATCTAATATGCTTAATCTTTCATTGGATTGTTTTAGGTTAACATTAGCTCATCTGCACACTGTCATCGCCTTCATGAGCTGAATGACCACTCAGAATTTGCTTTTCTGAAGATAGTCCAAATCCTTAATAAAGTCTTTGATCAGATTTACAGGAAAGGGTGTATCTTAGACTTAGCGCAATAGCATGCTGAAAGATGCTAGCGTCATCACAGTGATATCATGGAATTTAAGCACAATGCTAAAACGTAGTCAAAACAACAGTGTCTATAATGTCTGGAAATATGTCCAGCTCCTCTGATCTGCCCCAGTGTCCGAAGCTGAGGTTCAACAGCAATGTTAGCTCATGATGCTAAGCTGACATTTAGCAGTCACTTAGTAATGTCAGCTTAGAATGACTCTACAATCTCCTTAGAATCTAAACCCCCCCGAAGGGAGTGTTCCAAATGTTCAGAGAGACTACCACACACACAATAATGAATCGTGTTACACAGAACTGGTGGAAAATGTAGTTGTTTGTTAGCTAACAGTTTCCATTAGCGGTCGAGGAATGTTCCATTCCATTCAGAAGAATATGCAGTCATTTTACCATATAGTGATATGAACAAATCTTTTGTTCACATTCAACATTAAACAAACAAAAAAATCTAGTTCTACGTTCACTTTAGATCTGAATCCATACACATTCTTCATCCATACACAAATTCATACAAATTCTTCAGATTGATCATAAACATTGTGGTCTGAGGCAAGCCCGTAGCCAGGAACTGAACATCTAAGATGCCAGAAGTACCCAGGTGTGGGAATGGGTCCACTAAGTCATTCGATTACATTTGAGTTGTGTATTTAAGCATGATAAAAGAGAATTTTCCTTTTTAAATCCCTACAACATTATTTCAGAAAGCTGCATTATGTTCCTTAACAATAAGAAGCTGAATCAAACTCAGCTTTTTAGAGGTTTTAACTATAGCCTTGGTCTGAGGTCTCCAGCTATGGCTCTCTGAAGATGTTTTTCCTTTTGACATTTGGTTCCCATTCTCAAGAAGAGAGGCATATGTTCTTTGAAGAAAAATGAAGCATGGAGAATGACGTGGATCTTGTTGGTGTATCTGGTGAAGAAAAGCATATGTAGTAGGTGTACAGAAATGTGTAAGCATTTTTTTCTGTGTGTAACATATAATTGTGATTTAAAATTCATTCTCTTTTTGTAATTTTACAGTAACTGTTATAGTAGTAAAAATGACAAACTAAAATTGAAGTAGCTGGAAAATGGCGAGAAGAATTTATTGGTCACTTCATTCATTATAAGTTCAATCAGGAAAAAGTGCTGCAAAAGCATGTGCATCAATTTATTCTGTCTTTCATTTAAACTATTTAAAATGGTGTGTGATATGTTAGCGAACATGAGAAAGGGTATTAATACTTCATTTTTAGGTTTCTACGTTTTGTCATTTTAATGCTATGCAACAGTTTCTATAAAATGAGAAAATATTTTAATTTTGAATAACAATTATACGTTAAACAAAAATGCTCTAAAACACATATTTACACCTAATATTTGTTTTGGCGATTACATTTCCTTGTCAGAATCTGGATTTTATTTCATTCATTCATTTATTTTTGCCTGCCACCCCCCACTTGTAATGCTTTATTATTAATAATTTTGAGAGTCAGTGGAGTCTTCCATAAGAGAGACAACATGCAAAAGAAAAAACTGAAGTAATAAATATGAAATAGTAAACAAAATAACTACAGCAGCGCAATGTAACGACAAAATAAAATCAAATGACGACCTGGCAAATGTATATGTAATAAAAAGAAAAAAAAATACAAAAGAAGAAAAGGGGAGAAGAAGAATTGGGGAATAAAGAAAAGAAAAGAACAGCAATGATGAAACTAATAATAATTATTTTTAAATTCATTCACTCATAGTGAATGTGTGAGTGTGTGTTGCCCTGTGAAGGACTGGCGTCCCCTCCAGGGTGTGTTCCCACCTTGCGCCCAATGATTCCAGGTAGGCTCTGGACCCACCGCGACCCTGAACTGGATAAGGGTTACAGATAATGAATGAATGAATTTTTAAATATGATTGTATATATTTTGGGGCACAATATTTGGAAAGGGGGACGGAATATGAAAGAGGGGCTAAAGTTAAGTGAGAAATAATTTCTACGCATATGACATCAGTGCACTGATAATGACTCAGAATGGGATTCCAATTGTTGCTAAACTGCTGCTGTCTATGTTTTGTTTGTAAGGATTTTTTTCCTAACGAGATGTAATCAATTCGTAGATTTAGCCACTGTGATTTTGTAAGGTTTTGTTTCGATTTCCAGTTTAATAACATAGTTTTTTAATCAGTATTGCCATTTTTTTTAGTTCTACCTAAACTGGACTGCTCTAATATAGAATCATCACCAAGTAACGAAGGTGAGAGTGGAATACATGTGTCGGTTATGACTGAAATATATCTGGATCTTGTCCACACCCACATATGACATTAGTGGCCTGGAACTCACCTACAAGAGAGACCTGTCACCTGCTAGAGTGAACGCAGGGTGAAACTGAGCTTCTCAGACGTGTACTAATATCCCTGAAGGCTGTAATAGAGACTAGACACTAAATAGTGAAAGGACATGGAGGGTCCTGTTTCCCATCCGAATGTCTTCTTATTTCAGAACACACACACACACACTCACGCTTTTCAGACAGGCTTTCTTTCACTTAAACACGCACATGTGAGAGGTGACTGATTAATGGTCTATAGATCATTACAGAGCAGCTCTGTGATCTACACTGGCTTCTTTTCTCCACACACGTTGTTGGTGCTCAGGCCTGAGTCAGTGTCGATGTTTTTGGGCTTGTGCCAGATGGGTATAACCCCCCCTACCCCTCCTCTTCTCATCCCAGTTTTCATACGGATGTAACGAGTGAGACTGAAGTGACCTGTGGAACAGCTTAATTGCCCTCTCTGGACCCTGCCTCAACAGTGGATGGCTGGGTGGTCTTCCTCCGCTTCCTCTATACATCACACAGCAGTGTGTATGGTGAGTGTGTGCCATAAATGGACAAAAACATACGACGAGGCTTGTTACACAGACCAGTAATGACTGAAGCATATTGGAAAAGCTATATTTATAGAACTTGATACAGAGGATCCCTTAAGATTTCAAGATGATGACCATTAAGAGGAACAGAAATCACGTCGGTTCAGTGCAGAGACATAAGCTTTGTGTGTCGTGTCAAAATTTCAGGCCCAGGTTTAATGATAACTTGGGATTTTTAAGCACTGTACTAAAGCTTTTAATAAAAATGCTTGTTAATGAATAAATAAGGTGATTTATAAGGACAATACTCATTTATCCTTGGCATGCTTGATCTTATAGAAAAGACTAGTACCTGCAAAAGCACATTTTATCACTGTAGGTGATAAATGCTCAGATTATCCCAGTGGTGTGGACAGACCTTGTCAATGGAGCGGCCAGAGCTAAGGCCATTATGGGAAGGTACTTATGAAATATTTAACCCTAGAGAGTTTCAGAATATTAAAAACGATATCAGTATTTAATATATAAATGGATAAATGAGGAACATCAACATTAATATTGAAATGTTGATATTGTTGCTGTTATCACATTATTAGTGATCACACATTGTTTTCTATTAATATTATTAATTTAAGCTTTTTTTTTCTTTTTGTTTTATTTCCTTTTTCTGACACATTTTTGTAGACTATTTTATTTTCAAGATAACAACACGGTTTCAGCTTCAGAAGTTTTGGCCTGAGTGGTGTTTGTATGCATCTCTTTGATAAGTACCATGGAAAAAGTTTAGAAAGTACCTGGGATACCATAGCAACCACCAGGCAAAACACCCAAGAAACCATGTGGGATACCTATGCACCCACTTTCTAACATCTTAGCAAACAATTCTGAAACCATAGCAACAACCTGAGAACTGCTATCAGACTGCCTTTTTTTTTTTTTTTTACAAAAATGCACTTTTCTCATAATTGTTGCTGTTGTTGAACACTACGACCTTCATTTCTACTGTCATTTCACCCGATTTTCAAAGTGTACTCATTAACGAAAAGTTAAGATGCTTATGAAGAGCTTGAGAGTGGTATATATATATTTTTTTAAGCGATAGACACTACTTTCATTGTGTTGATATGGTTTGATTTATTTATTTTACATTTAAATATCCAACATTTAAAGGGAATGACTTCTCTGGTTTGTTTACATTCAGAAACTCTACATCTTTTAAGGTGGAATGGTATATTTTTGGGTAAAAATACTGTTATTAGTAAGTGTCTGAAGTGTAACTTGTCTGTAAATTTTTTTATTCATTGTTTGAATTACCACAGAAAGTCATTTGTAACTCATATTGTTTAGTTTTGTAGCACGATCTCTCTGTCTTTACTTTCATGCAGTTACTTCTCTCCCGAATTTAGAGTCAGTTCCAATTAGAGCAAAAATAAGGCAATCTTAACCACATATGGAGCAGGAATAGAGCAATATCCTCATCTAATGTCATGCTCTGCAATGTTTGGAGGGCTCATTTTTGTCGAAAAACCTCCAACATGTAATATTTATGCCATGAGCAGAGACAAAGCCTAGCATACTGGACCCAGACCTTTGGTTTTTGTTACTCATTTACAGATGCTAGGGCTTTGTAAACACATCAGACTGGTTTCCAGCATACAAACATGCTAGAGAACGGCGAATGGTGAGGAAACAGACTTTTTGAGTTAAATCAAAAATGTCGCCTTTAAAATCTTCAAATTTAAGAAAAGGCTGTGATTAATTTTTTATAATTGCAGCAAATTGTGCAATTAATTAGTGACTTTATATTGACTGCAATCACTCATATATATATATATATATATATATATAATTTTTATTTTTATTCATTTATTTATAAAATTTTTTGTAAAATACCTGAATTGGTGCTGTAGACATCCTCACCTGTGTTAGGAATTTTCTTGTACATTTTACAAGGAATGAAAGCCTCTTTGGACAATATATAGAACACTGTTAAAAATCAGAGGAAGTTATCTTTAAAACCAAAAAGTTTATTTCTAGACCAATTAGTGAAGCTGTGAGAGGTAGACCATGAAGACCACTGAAGTCAGCTCCACGCTCCCGAGACAGTAACACTGATCAAACCTCTTATCACTGGAATAGATGAAAAATGGTGCAGGACAGTAAACTGACATTTAGCCAGGTCGCTTCTAAATGTATTTCAACTAATGAGTGTAACTAGGTTTTTACTGTAGGCAAGGAATTTTTATCACCTCCTCAGAACTTTTGATCAGGTCAAATCAACAAGTGTCCAGTTGCCTACCTGTTTATTCTGACACTTATTGAGTTTTAAAAGCAGAAGAGAATCAAAGCCATGGAGATCATAATGGTTAGAGTTGTGCTTCCTTCAGCTGAAACTAAAAGCCAGTGAAGTTTATTGGGCGTGCTGTGGCTTTGAGACGTCGTAAGACCTTTTCTAGTCGCTTTTAGTAGCAGCTTTGATTAAAGGTTCAATAAGCTTTATACCACCCAAAAGTAACAAAACATATGAAAGTGATTAGGGATTGCTTTAACACTGGTTTTGCAGCTCACATGAGACGAAGAATAAAACGTCTATGTAGTCCCCGAATTAACCAGTTTACTCTCCATGGAGATGGTGTTAAAACAGGATTAGTACATAGACATCCAGACCACTAGGTGTCAGGACAATGGTGATTCATTACATGAAAAAGAAAATCGATGATATTTAGAGGAACAATCTGTAAAATATATATAACATTTGGATATTAAAATAATAAACTAGACATCTGCCTTTGAAAATTATTAATGAAGGTAGAAGGGAAGAATCAATAAGGAAGATAAAAGCCTCATCTAAGGAAGGAGGGGCAGATTGTTTTCTTCGCTGTTTTGAATGTGAAGTGCAATACCAATATTAACCCCTTGTATTAACCCCTTGTATACCCCTGTATTACGGATGGCTCCTTTAAATTCATCCAGACAGCCAAAGTGGTATGTTGAGACTTGTGCACGGACAGTATACAGTACTCAAGGGAGGCTGAGCTAAATTTATCTTTCCCATTTAAGACTAAAGGCAAACCACACAATGTTCTGGACCAAAAATGACCAGTGTTTATTTCCTGACTGAGGCTGGGGAAAACTGCCCATTAAATAATGACCCATCCACTGTGATTCTGCTTGCGTTAAATGAGCTCTTATGCATTAAATCTAGTCATGCATTAAATTTCTAGTCATGTAATTGCAAAAAAAAAAAAAAAAAAAAAAAAAAAAAGATCCCATGATTGAACCCAGATTATTTTGTCCTTTAATCTGAACCAGGAGTGACACCAGGTTATGAGTGCGTTATCAAAATGAACAGATTTTCTAAAATAATTACTATTCCTCTATCATTTCCTTTGTTAAAAGTGCAGTCAGTGACTGTATGGTGTAAAAAGATACATATCTCTCCTCTCATTGGGGACAAGTTTTGGTCTGAGGCTCTAAATTAATGCCATCAGTTTGGTAGATTGTTCCAGCTTATTCCAAACATCTATTCAATAGTTAGCACTGTTTCATTTCACTTCAGTCTCATTACATCTACTTTACATTTGCTGGACTTTGATTCCTGGTAAAGTATAATATAAAGTAACAATACAAATCAGAATTCTTTTGCTTCTCTCTTCGATCTTCTGCCAAATGCCATGAATATAAATACGACAACGTGGGTTTTCGGTTGCAGTGCACGTGTGTTTGGTGGAGCTAGTCTCTGTGAAGTTATTTAATAGTGAAGCACGGTTTTTCAAGCGATCTGTTTGAGATGTTTGGGCATAGCCTCCATGACTGCTGTTAAACCTGTGTTAAAGAGCAAGAAACATATGAAAAATAATAGTTTGTGAATAAAACCCATTTGGGACATAAAGAGGATGTTACAGTTTTGAAACATTATGCTGTTTATGTTTTTTGCTTAAAAATAACTCCAAAACATTGTAGAAACATATAATTAGTTAATTCAAAGATTTTAAAGGGCACCTAAAGTGCAAATAAGGGTTGAAACAGAGGGTTCATTGCAGTTTCTGGAAAACACATCGAGCACAAACTCAACCACATGGATTCTGACAGCAGCTTCCTGACCCAAAACCATGTCGTAAGGTCAGAGACGTAATGGCCATCAGTGGTTGAATAAGACTCATCTGATGAAGCTGCTCTTTATGTGTAAGCTCAGATTTGAATTCCTTTGTGGGAAGAAAACTAATTGTACGTTTCAGGTTCCGAATATATATTTTTTTAAAGAACATTTTTGAATGGAAAATATAGAAAGACTTCCAGCTTCCTGTCAATCAAAGCAAATGGAGGCAGAAATAAGAACTTTTATGATTATTGTTAAGAGGAAACCAGATCGAGGAACATTTAAAAAAAAAATTATAAAGCAACACTAGGTAGTGTTCTTACCTTAAATTTACAGCTTCGACACTTTGTGATGCCTACTACAGGCTCAGCGCTGCAGAAACTGCACTATGTAATCATAGAGGAATGTAGAGATATAAATAGTACATATATACTAAATGAAATGGCTGTATTTGTGTTATGGCTTGGTTTTGTTTACCCCTCAGTCATAGGATTATGTAGACAATTTGAAAGATCAGTGGAGTTCCCCTTTGATGCTGTGTGTGAGTGAAACTGATGGATGGAGCTGATGTTACTGTAAACCCACAGATCGGGGAGAAGTAGAGCAGGATGGAAATAATAATAGCGATGTTGGTCCTAATCCTAAATACGGGACCCTAACAGAGCCATATTCAGTGATTTATTTCAGCGTCCTCTCTGTATAAAGCCGTGGTGCCATGCCAGTCCTGCTGTATATCACTCAGAGACGCTGTGGTGGAGAGGGCTTTGTTTCTGCTGCTGCTGGCTCTAACTGAGGCTCTGCGGGTCAAGGGCTTTTATAGAGAACATCTGCAGTGGGTTAGAGCCACAGCTCAGAGACAGAACTCCTGCTGAGGAACCCACTGTCATCACACTGCTGCCCTTTCACCCACTATCATACCCCCCATGTGCGGGCACACACACAAACTGACTTGGTGGTTGTTGTTGTGATTTTTTTTTATGCTGAAACACTCATTATATTTTAAGTGTGAAGAGGGTGGGGCTAAACTGCTTTAGGCTGAATAAGTAGGTACATGTGAATGTGTGAATGCACATTGGCTGTTAATATTGTAGCCACACAGCTCCGGGATGCTGGGGTTGAGGATTCAATCCCCTTCTCAGGTCACGGTCTGTGAGGAGTGTGGTGTGTTCTCCCTGTGTCTGCGTGGGTTTCCTCCGGGTGACTGTCTGTGAGGAGTATGGTGTGTTCTCCCTGTGTCTGCGTGGGTTTCCTCCGGGTGACTGTCTGTGAGGAGTATGGTGTGTTCTCCCTGTGTCTGCGTGGGTTTCCTCCGGGTGACTGTGTGTGAGGAGTGTGGTGTGTTTTCCCTGTGTCTGTGTGGGTTTCCTCCGGGTGACTGTCTGTGAGGAGTGTGGTGTGTTCTCCCTGTGTCTGCGTGGGTTTCCTCCAGGTGACTGTCTGTGAGGAGTGTGGTGTGTTCTCTCTGTGTCTGCGTGGTTTTCCTCCGGGTGACTGTCTGTGCGGAGTGTGGTGTATTCTCCCTGTGTCTGTGTGGGTTTCCTCCGGGTGACTGTCTGTGAAGAGTGTGGTGTGTTCTCCCTGTGTCTGCGTGGGTTTCCTCCGGGTGACTGTCTGTGAGGAGTGTGATGTGTTCTCCCTGTGTCTGTGTGGGTTTCCTCCAGGTGCTCTAGTTTCTTTCTACTGTCACAAAGCTGTGCAAAAGTGTGTGTGTGTGTGTGTGTGTGTGTGTGTGTGGTGCCCTGTGATGGACTGTCCCCCGTCCAGGGTGATTTCATGTAGGTTCTGGAACCATGGCAGCACTGAACAGGATGAAGTGGTTATGGAAGATGAATGAATGAATATGTAAATTTGTGACATCACAAATTGTGAAGCTTATATTCCATATGAAGTAGTTTTCAGAGTTTTTATTTTTCATTAGTGATTTTCAGAACAGTGTCAGATTTACAGTGTATATAACCTTTAAAGGAGCAGTGAGTCATTTTATACAGAAATCCTTTGTGTTATTGCAGAGCAATTATACTGACACCTGGTGGTCTGGATATATCAGAGATTCTGTACTTATTATCTGTACTATCCTAATTTAAACATGACTACTCCCAAATGGGGGGCCCATTCTGTGAAGCATTAACTTGATTCTTAATTTCATGTCAGTTGTAATTAGAAGAAATGTAAAAATAATAAATGATTCCAGTCAAAAATACAATAATTTTTGGGAGGTAAAATAACGTAAATGTCTCAGTCAGTAGAAGTAATCCCTGCCAGTCTGCTCTGTGTAACTCCGTGAATAGAGCCCATATTTACCATAAATCTTCCTCTCCCACTTCCTTTCTACTTTCTGTATCAGGCCACTCTTTCACACTTTCAATGCTATCGTATCAGTGGCTTTTCTCTGTGCCACCCAGAAGATCCAGAGCTGGCTTTAAAACATCCTCCTTCAGTGCACACACTCAATATACCCACATCCACACACTTATCTCCCACATACGGACCTGCACACATAGCCCATTCATCTCCACACACACTCACACCGCGACACACCCCCAGCAGGTTATCACTAAAAGAGACCAAACCACACTGTGTGTGTTCTGTGCAACAAAAAATACAAATACGGTGTAATGCAATACGATATACACTGTATCTGGGCATTAGTTCCAGAGCATTCCATTTCATTACATACTGCTTTCCTTTGGAGAATTTACCCATAATATGCGATATCTACAAACATCTGGATATATACACTGTCAGAAATAAAGGTACGGTGGAGGTACGTTACTGTCAGTAAAGGTACAAACAGTATAAATGTACCTTTAAAGGTACAGCAGAGGTGTTAAAGTCCAGTTGTGTTCCCTAAAGATTCATTACATTCTCGTTTTTAGATAGATATTATATTATTTATAATATTTCATTATAGAACTGTGTAGTACAAAACAATACAAGCCTTGGAGATGAAACAGGGCGCATGAAATCAACACAATTTATAAATCTACAATTAAAGTAGAATATGATGCAATTATGTTCCTTGACTGAAAGTCATTTATCTTGTTAAAGGGGAGGGGATTAATAAGGTCAGGAAAGTTCCGTACACAGCTTTATCCTTCACTTTAAATTATGACGTCCCTTAGTGACATTTACTGAATATCATGGATGTAGTCACATGACTCTTTGTTAATGTGTGTACGTGTGACTTTATTTACAGAATGACAGAATGTTTCATGAGCACATAGAGATCATACAACTACATATTTTAAAAGTATATTTTTGTTTTCAAACATTGCGTTTCAACGTTTTAAACAACTTTTACAATGTGTGTTACATACGACACTCTCTGATCTCATTTCAGGAACAAAATGTTGTAATAAGAGATTAACACCAAAATAATTACAGAATATGGCAAGAAATTGGAAAAAAATGTGTTCCATGTTGCTTCTTTGTTCTGTTTTATATTTCTCATAATTTGGCTTCGTGGTGAACTGGCTCTGGGCTCTTATGGGTTATATGTACCCTTGAGTGTACCACAGTGACAGTTTTTCACAGAATGTAGGCTATGATGGATATGAGACATTTTTCTGTGAGTATCTGAATAGTAAAATCTGAGAGTGAAGGACTGGCGCCCCCTCCAGGGTGTGTTTCTGCCTTGTGACCAGTGATTCTGGGTAGGCTCCAGACCAACTGCGACCCTGAATTTAATAAGCGGTTACAGACAATGAATGAATGACTGAATGAATAATTTGATTTTGAGAGCTCTATAATCTCCCACAATGCACTCGTAATTTATGGCAAACATCATACCTCACTACATGAGCTGTGTATGGACCAGGATGCATTGCGGGTTTCTCATTACTAAGCAATGGACAGTGGAAGTGTTATTAGTGCTACATCTGGAACTTAATAGTGCCTCACTATAGATCACAATACGAATGGGGGATTATGGAGCCATTTCAGTCACAGCCATTGTGTTGAATAGGATGATAGAATAGGACACAACAATTAAGTAAACTGTAAAATTGCATTAAATATAATTTGCAAGTGTTAGGGGCTGTGTTCAAAATTCTGCCTTGTTCACTATTTCTAACATTTCTCACTTTACAGTGGATTATTATATGGAGCTGTATTTTTGAAGCAGTATATATATTTTTGACGTCAGTGGGGATTGCTCTAAGACTGCAAGGGAAACTCCGCTTCCCCTAAAATGTAAAAAATAAGTGATCAAATATATACTGTTGTGTGTACATGTCATTGAATAAATATGCACTACAATGTGCTCAACTTTTGTTCAGAATCAGCTTCTTATCACTGGTAAAGACGCAGCTTTCCTCTCAATCATTCCCACAGCTTCACAGTGCTTTAAACAGTGAGGACGCTGAGCGTCCACAGAGTTCAACAGCGAAGCAGCGAAACGAGATGAGTGATTGGATAAATGCTGGGCTTTGTCCCACCCATCGGATGCTCAGCGTCTCTGGGGGTCTATGGGGCAGTGGGCTGGCCTCGGCTGGCCCGGACGCTCAGCTTCTGCATGATGATTGGACAATCTGTCTGAGGCTGAATCCCTTTTTGATTGACAGCGAAATGAGCGAATCAGCGATCCTTTGGTGTAGAGATCCGTGGGAGCACAGGCGGACACACTTCACATGGGCCAAGGCCGTTTAAGCAGCCTAGCTCTGCTGGCCATTGAGAGGACACTAGTCAAGTCCCTGGAAAAGACGCCTTGTTGGTACGACAGGGTCACAGATCATTTTCTTAAAAAGGAACGGAGGGTAGAATTTACGTATAAATAAACCGACACATTTTATGATGTAGGCCGAAACTGAGCTTCCCCTCCTTGAAAGACCAGCATCTGCCACTGTTTGACGTATATGGGTCAGCTCATTACTGTGCAATGGTAGATTTTATCACATACACAAAAAATCTTGCAGTTTATCTTCACATAATGTGCTACTGACATCTGGAACCGGCCTGAGTGGCATCTGTGGAGATGTAGGTTCAGCCACAGACGCTCCGCCCACAAATTGACGGAAATCCTAATACTTTTCAGTGCATTAATCTGGACTAACTGTCAGGACTCTGCCTGCTCTGACTGGCTGTCTGCCTCCTTCTAAACGTCATGCCAAAATAGCAGACTTGTGATTGTTCCTTTTGCATGTCAGTCACATTCCTTTTCCTGCAGAAGTAGATGGTTCTTGGCGAAATGTCCCAGACACTCTAGGGAGAGTCTGGTACCTTTTGCAAGACTATAGTGTAGATGTGGCCTTTGTCGCTCTGTATATTCTCCTCAGGGAACTGCACAGGAATCGTCAAACCTAACAACACAGTGCAGGTTTTCTGTGTCCTCTGAGGTACACGGTGTAACAGTGCACTAAATATTCTGCACCATGTTTCTGGACACTAAAACAAAATGGAGGAATTGCAAAATAGTGCATTATACATACACAGACAGAGCTACTATGATATATACCTATAAACACACACATTATATATATACATTATATATATATTTATATATATATATATATATATATATATAAATTCAAAAGTAAATACAATGTAAATATTAGATTTAAGGGATTTAGGGCCTTACTTTTTCAGTGCACATCACCTGAGATTAACACCTGAGATATACCTCCAAAGTTATCTGGAGAGTCCTGCTTTACTGTTGTGCTTGGGATTTACTTCTTGACTTTTCTGAACACACCTGATATCCTAATCTTCGGCTCTGTTCATACACACAGCCCTAGTATCAATACCCCCAAATATCCCAAAAAATATTTGCTTTAGGGATTAGGAAGGAGGATTGTAATGTTCTTCAGAGAGAAAAAAGGTGGCTCACTCACGCGCACTCAACCATCCACACCACCGGCTCGTGTTACACACTCCCTTGCTTTCTTTCTCTCTCTCTCTCTCTCTCTCTCTCTCTCTGTCCTTATAATTCTTAAGTCTGTAACTTAGTCAGAGAGATGGCATAAATGGAGAGCTGATTTTAAAAAAATCGTTTACTTAAGCCTTCAATTAAATTGTAGCTAGAGATATACAATAGCCTTCTAATACAGTTTACATTCACCGTATTTGTGGCAGCCTGACGTTGGTTTGGTGGCTGTAGTTTGGAATCATATGTTCACATATGAGTGTCATGTTATCTAGATGCCTGAATCATCACACAAAAAAAGCACTTTGTAATATTAGCACTTTGTGGACGAGTTGCTGCGGTTCCGAATCACATTCACTTTTTAATACCACACGCAGTTGATCTTGGAATATCTAGGAGGGAAAAGTTTTAATGAAGTGACTTGATGCAACAATTACAACCTAATAGAGTACCTCACTCAAATCTAAGGTGCTCTTTAGAATGACCCATTTTTTCTGAAATGTTTGTGGCAATGGGTCTGAATGAAATTGCTGAATTCAGTGATTAGGTGTTTTGTCCCAAAACTTATGTCCACATAATGTAGCTGGCTAGAGATCAGCTCCCCAACCAGGCAACTACTGTATTCTACAACAATAAAATCCCAAGGCAGAAATCTTAAGGTTGCATTCAGCTATCTCTGTAACATGATGATAACTGCCAATGTCCCTGGATACATACACATAACAAATACCATACATGTTAATGCACAGCTCTAGGATGATCAGATAATTACAGAACATGCAGGTCCTTTCAGTTTTAAAATGCTTCTATGCACACACACACACACAAACATGTTATGTCTTTAGTTACATAAAGTGAAACGTGGCTCTTCTATGAGACTGCAACATTGTTTGAGTGGCGCATTAATCCAAGAATCCAATAAAGCCTGACCACTCATAGCTTTATGATCCTTTTTCCTGGACACTTTTATCTCTCCCATAGATCTCCTCCCAGCCGCCCAGTGCCAAATGTAGTTGCTGTTGCCATATGACTCTCTGAAAACACATTTCTGCTTTATCCCAGACAACAACACAAACACAATTAACACTTATTCAGCCTTCGCTTCGACACAGATCTAAGGGAAACACATACAGATGCTTATCACTTTTTTTGTGAAATTAATAAAAGAAGTGTGTGTGTGTTATTGCTGAGACATGGAGCTTCATAATGAGCTTCTGATGAGCTGATTAAAACTTCGGTCCTTTGGCTTAGTCCAGCCTTTGGTGGACACCCACACGACTAACGAAGGTAGTTCCAGCATCAGTTCAGTGTTCAGTAAATGGTCCACCGTCTGTTGCAACTGATAGTATTCTCTGAGGAAAGGTTTGAGTGGGTTTTCATGTCTGCAGAAGGCTGTGTGTGTGTTTGTGTGTGTGTGTGTGTGTGTTCTCATCCTGGGGGGTAAAGTCTAGAAGATTATCAGCCTGTTCCATCACCTTAACAATTCTGAGGAGTAGATAAAACCAGGCAACATACAGATTCAAGTTTGTTGTTATACTTCATCAGGACATGAGGTCATACATATGATGGAAATATAATTTATATGTACATATCATTTTTCCCAAAAAGTTTTGGCACACACACACACACACACACACATTTTTTTTAATTGATCATTAAGTGTTGCTTGTACAAAATTATATATAATTACAATAAGAATAAGAAACTAAGACTTTTGCACTGTACAGTAGATGTGCGTGTTTAGACAAAGGGTCAAGGTAGTCATGTAGTGTCACTACAAACAGCTCCAGAGGCCTGGTGATGGGCTGGTGCCCTCGTCCTGTGTGTGTTCCTTCCTTGTACCCGTTCATTCCAGGTTGGTTCTGGACCCTCGGTGATCAAGCCATGATTATGATTGCTGTAGTGGTCTCAGTCAGGCCATGGTTTTGTCCTGAAAGGATAATAAAACAAGTCTGTGTGGTTAAATCTGGGTGGTGCTGTGTGAGAGTGAACCTGGTCTGCACTGGCCTCCGGAGTGGAGCTTTCTGATGGAATTTGAGATTGCAGTGATGTGATTGTCTCTGTGGAGGTTGCTGAGTGCCGAGTCTTTTCATTAAACGTGTTATCGTCTGAACCCTTTCAGAGTCAGTCACCACGACCAGATCAGTGAGCAACGTCTCGGCCCTTTTAGCTTCCACACTCCTCTTCTCTCACTCTCTTTTCACACATGAATGAGGTAGGAAAAGGTCGTGACGCCATGGAGGAGGAAAAACCCATCCGACTGGGCTCTGACTCAAGCCAGGGTCATGGAGGCGTTACCTCACTACTTTTGTGATTGACTGGTGGAGGCTGATATTTATCACTGCACTGAGTGTGAACTGAGTTCATTTCCTCCTCCACGTCTTTTCACAACGGCTTGTTTTGATAGTGACTGAATGCCCCTGTGATCAGTGACATCTCTAACATATTCACAGATCTGTAGGTTGCATTCACAATCCAGCTAGGCCATTAATGACTAGACGACCTGAGGGTCTGAAGTGACGTGTATGGACGTTGGGAGGAAACCCACACAGACACAAGGAAAACACTCCACACTCCTCACAGACAGTGACCAGAGGTGAGGTTTGGACCCGACAGGGATTCGATCTGTTGCACCATCATTGCTTCCAGTGCTATTCATGCACATATTTATTCATTCACTCACTCTTTCATTCAACCGTTGTTTAGAAGTTACAGAGAACACTGTGAACACTAAAATTGGAAGCTTGTATGAAATTAATTATACAACAAGCAATGCCAGGTGGCTTCTAAACAATGTCCCACCATTTCAAATCCACAGCTGCGTGTCCATCCATCCACTTTGAGGACACAACTGAATACTATGGGTCTTAAAGTATGTGGAGTGATCGAGAATCCCTTACTGAGAAACCAAAATAGACGCAAAAATCGAACAAGTGCCAATCAAACTCACTCAAAAATAGAGGTGCTTCAAAGGGTTCTTTGAGTGAGACCTTAGAAACAAAGAACTAGATCTCACACTGAGATTGAGTGTGAGTGTGTGTGTGTGTGTGTGTGTTATTGCTGAGACATGGAGCTTCATAATGAACTTCTGATGAGCTGATTAAAACGTCGGTCCTTTGGCTTAGTCCAGCCTTTGGTGGACACCCACACGACTAACGAAGGTAGTTCCAGCATCAGTTCAGTGTTCAGTAAATGGTCCACAATGGTTTGAAGGGGTTTTCATTTGTTCTGTTTTTGCACTTGTTCTATTTTTGCGTCTGTTTTGGTTTAAAAATAGAGGTGCTTCAAAGGGTTCTTTGAGTGAGGCCTTAGAACCAAAGAACTAGGATGTTTAACTGGTTTAACTAACACACTCTGACATCTCTTAAACGTGCTTCTTTATGGAACCAAACCTGCTGGTGTTCTCTGAACAAAGGCCTGGCCGCCCCAGAGCCCAGACTTCCGTGATCACTGCAACCAACTTATGAGACTGAACTATGAAGGGATGGAAAATGATATTGTTCCTCTCATTGAGTACAGTTTGAGATCTTGTTGAATCTGGGAAACGTGTGAATGCCACAGTATCTGTTTTGCCAATAACCTTATGTCCTTCAACTGTATTTTGAGAAGAAATGATGAGGACATTTTGGATACTCTGGAGGAGGGAGAGTGGGAGTCTAACACATAAAAGCAGAGGAGGGGAAGAACTGTAACGGAGGAGCAGTGCAGGGAGCCGCTAGAGCACTGTTTAAATGTAAAGGCTAAGCAAATAGGCGCCTGTGTGGTCATTATCATGGTGACAGTAAGGAGTTCTGTTGTATGAGTGTTATACCAGCAGACAGTCGACAGGTCCAGGTGTGTTACTGCAGAAAACACTGTCTGAAGTGTGCACAGTGATGGGGAGACATTTTCATTTGAGCCAATTATGAGCTCAAGGAGCTCTCCAGTCTCAGTCATTAACACTGTATGAGTGTGTGTGTGTTAAACTGCTGCAGACGTATGGAGAACTCATGCGTTGAGCTGGAACGCTGCACCATTTAGTCACGCCAGGCTTGTCCTCATCACCCACACACTTTGTTTTAACGTGTTCTGACTGCACTTTAATCTTAAGTATTTTTATTTTATCTTAAAGGCCTTAGTTTTAATTCAATTTAATCCATTTAATTCAATTTCTATTTGTGCAAAATCCTTTCTGAGGTTCAAATGCATTTGTTTCTTTGTTTAAAGCATTTTTAATCATGTTTATTTTATTTGACGTAATCATGTTTTTATTTCTTTTCTCTCACGTCTTTTGTATCTCATTTGTAAAGCACTTTGAATGAGCACAGTGTATGAAAGATGCTATGTCAATAAACTTACCTTGCCTACAGTTCACTTCATTCATATCCAAATTTAAACCTTGGTATTTTTAACAATTTCTCAAAACCTTTCAGACGTCTGGTTCCTATCACTAACACTGTGCACATGTAGGCTCTCTAATGTTGTTTAGACTGGAGCATTTCACATCAAACCATTTCTGATGAATTTACTCTTCACCAATTTAACATCAACATATCATTCATTCATTATCTGTAACCCTTATCCAGTTCAGGGTCGTGGTGGGTCCAGAGCCTACCTGGAATCTTTGGGGCGCCAGTCCAGATGTGAAATGCTCCAGTCCTTCACAGGGCAACACAGACACACACACACACTCACTCACACACTCACACCTACGGACACTTTTGAGTCACTGATCCACCTACCAACGTGTGTTTTTGGACTATGGGAGGAAACCGGAGCACCCGGAGGAAACCCACGCGGACACAGAGAGAACACACCACACTCCTCACAGACAGTCACCTGGAGGAAACCCACGCAGACACAGAGAGAACACACCCACACTCACAGACAGTCACCCGGAGGAAACCCACGCGGACACAGAGAGAACACACCACACTCCTCACAAACAGTCACCTGGAGGAAACCCACGCAGACACAGAGAGAACACACCCACACTCACAGACAGTCACCCGGAGGAAACCCACGCAGACACAGGGAGAACACACCACACTCCTCACAGACAGTCACCCTGAGGAAACCCACGCAGACACAGGGAGAACACACCACACTCCTCACAGACAGTCACCCGGAGGAAACCCACGCAGACACAGGGAGAACACACCACACTCCTCACAGACAGTCACCCGGAGGAAACCCAAGCAGACACAGGGAGAACACACCACGCTCCTCACAGACAGTCACCCTGAGGAAACCCAAGCAGACACAGAGAAAACACACCACACTCCTCACAGACAGTCACCCGGAGGAAACCCAAGCAGACACAGGGAGAACACACCACGCTCCTCACAGACAGTCACCCTGAGGAAACCCAAGCAGACACAGGGAGAACACACCACGCTCCTCACAGACAGTCACCCGGAGGAAACCCAAGCAGACACAGAGAAAACACACCACACTCCTCACAGACAGTCACCCTGAGGAAACCCACGCAGACACAGGGAGAACACACCACACTCCTCACAGACAGTCACCCGGAGGAAACCCACGCAGACACAGGGAGAACACACCACACTCCTCACAGACAGTCACCAGGAGCGGTAATCGAACCCACAACCTCCAGGCCCCTGGACCTGTGACTGCGCCACCGTGCTGCCCATCAACATATCAATCTATGTATATATTATATTTCATATGTAGTGTAAGAAAAATATTGTATGGATAATGACAGACATATATATATTACTGATTTATCTTAAGGCTAATTTTCCTGTTTTCAAAGTCAACAGTAAAAAGCCAGTATCATTGTTATTATGAGTATTAACAGTAGACATTTTAACACATTGTCCTTATTCAGCTTTTGTTATCCTCATATTCAGCCCTCGAAGCTCAGCTCTCATTCTCCAGTTATTTGTTGTAGAATCTATTGTTACTGCTCTGTAACAAATGTGTAAGCTACATTCATTTCTGTTATACTTCACTGACCTGACCCTCATAGTGTGTGGCATCATTATGTCACTCCATATATTGTGAAGATGTTGTTGTATGTTCACGTACACACCCATCAACCGTATCATTAGAGCCATCTCAATAAATCTACATTCATTTTTCACTTCATGTGCCTCACTGACCACACAGGTCCAAATAGTAGCTCAGCTTTTACAGAATGTAATCCACCTGCTGCTCTGTGTACTTATACCCAGCCCCCTTTGGGTTTCCTTTACTGTGTTTTGCCATTGGAGAGTGGCGAATCCTAACAGCAGGACCTCTCTGCTGAGAGAGATGCGCCTGGACAGGGACGTTAGGCCTCATTGTCCTTGTGATATCTGGCTTTAGACATCAGTCCCAACAAAAGAGGAGCCGCTCACCTGAAGTGGCTTTGAAGGTTGGACAATGAGGCAGAGGGGAATAGAGGAGCCTCCATGGTTCACAGACCTTCTGCCCTATCTCATGCTTTCCTTCTCACATACACACACACACACACACACACACACACACACAGATATATTCACATGCACATATCATAACAATGTAACTTAACCTTATGCAGGTCTCGGGAGCCTCCATTTCCCATGAAGCTCCTCATCAACACTGACTCAGACCTGAAAGTATCCATTTGCATTAACTCAAGCTTCATGTACATATGCACGGTATGTCCAAAAGTGTGTGGACACTCCTTCTAATAAGTAGTTTCAGATGCTTTAAGGTGCACTCACTGTGGTGAAACGTGGGATGTGCGAGTGAGGCCCTGTGACTTATGGCACAGATGGCTTTAAGCTTGTAATTGTTTTGGATTTGATATTTGTGTGTGTCTTGGTCTAGGTGTATGTCTGTGTGGGTATGTGTTTGTGTGTGTTTTTCTATATTTGTGAGGACCAGAAGTCCTCACAAGGATAGGCGCGTCTTAGATGTTGTTGTATTTTGAGGACATTCTGGTGGTCTTCACAACTTCCTAAGTTATTATATATGTATTAAAGTATTTATTTATTTATTTTCATTTTTACAAACTGGTAAAAAAATTATTGAATTTTTGTAGAATAATTGTAAGTGTAGTGTTTTTAAACCTTATTCATTATTTCAGTGGAAGTCCTCACAAGTATAGCAGAACCATCATGTGTGTGTGTGTGTTTTCTGCTCTGTCTGCTGTGTATCTGAAGGCGTCTGAGGTCTGCTGTGTGTTACAGTTAATGCTGTTTGAATTGGCTGTGATTAATGATGTACAAACTCGGAGGTGTGGAGGACAATAATAAAAACACAACCTGGCCGTGTACGCTGTAAACTCCCTGTAATTACAGCGTCAGTGTGTTTGGGACGTGCTATCAGTGTGTTCCGTCTCTGCTCATTAATCATTCGGGGCTGAGAAGTGACAGCTCTCTTTCACACTGTCTCACACCAAACCTGTTCCCGTAGAATCACAGGATTAAGAAGAGGAGGGCTTTGATGTGTCTTTGCACGTGTGCCCTGAGCTCTGTCTTTACTTCTGAGAGAGAACTGTGTTCCTATAAAAACAGAGACTGTTTCCATGGAGTTGAAATGATTTGAGTTCAGATAGAGAGGTGATTTTAGTGTGGAGTCATGCACTCTTTGTGGACTCCTTGTTGTCCAATGTTTCTTCTGAAATGAAGACTATTACTAAAGAGCTTGTTCCACTTTTTGTTGCAGTGAATGCTTTTAATCTTTTGGGAAGGCTTTACAAAATACACTGAAGAGTCACTGGATTAGGAACACCCACCTTCTATATGTCCATTTAATCAGCTCCACTGTCCACACAGGAGCCCCTGTAGTTCTACCGTTAGACTGTAGTCCAGCTGTTGCTCTGCATACTTCCTTATCCTTTCTTATACTTAATGATCAGGACCCCCACAGAGTAGGTCTGATGTGTGCAGTGGATCATCCTCAGTGCTGCAGTGACACTGACGTGGTGGTGGTGTGTTAGTGTGTGTTGTGCTGGCGTAGAGTGGATCAGACACAGCAGTGCTGCTGGAGTTTTTAAACCCTGTGTCCACTCTCTGTCCACTCTGTGAGACACTCCTCCCTCGTTGGTCCACCTTGTAGATGTAGAGTCAGAGACAGTAGCTCATCTGTCGCTGCACAGTGTGTGTCGCTCGTCCTCTAGTCCTTCATCAGTGACACAGGACACTGTCGGTTGGATGTTTGAGGGGTTTTAAAACTCCAGCAGCACTGCTGTGTCTGATCCACTCACAACAAAAAGGAACACAACACCATCACGACAGCGTCACTGCAGCACTGAGAATGATCCACCACCCATATCATACCTGCCCTGTGAGGGTCCTGTGGGGATCCTAAGCACTGGAGATTGGGATAAAATTGGGGTGCTACAGTATGCAGAGAAACCGATGGACCACAGTCTGTAATTGTAGAACTACAAAGTGCTCTTGTGTGGTCTGTGGAGCTGAGGGAATGGAAAATGGATGTAGATACAATGTAGGTGTTCCTAATCCAGTGATCATTCACTGGGCAGTTAATGTTCTCACCCAAGCGTGCTGAGCTCCAGAGACCACAACCCATGCCCAAGTCCAAGTCCTATATACACTCCAACAGCCCTCAACCCTTTATTGCCTCACTACATTTGTGTTCATGAAGCTTCTAGAAAGCTCCAGAAAATGTTCTGAGAGCAGTAGCCATTGAGTCTCTTTTGTGTGTGTGAAACTCCATTGCTGTGTGTGTTATTAGGAGCTGAGTGTTTACCCTTCTCTGAGTGATGGCACGCCCTACGTCGGACAGTCGACTGTTTGCCTTTAGCTCAAGTTTCACCTGCATTACCTGCACACAGTACTGGATTAACCTAAACAAACACAGCTAAACTCTGAGACTCAGCTCAAGACAACAGTCACTTCCTTCTCAAGTAGCTCAATAGACACAGTCCATCAGGGCAGAGAAATACAGCCCACTGTGGAACTGGGATCACCTGGAACCCATGTTTATATTCAACATACAGCAACCATCTGAGCGTTTTTAATAGTTTAATAGTTTTAATAGCTAAAATACTCATTCATTCATTCATTCATTGTCTGTGACCCTGTAACCCTTCAGAACACACCACACTCCTCACAGACAGTCACCCGGAGGAAACCCACGCGGACACAGGGAGAACACACCACACTCCTCACAGAGAGTCACCTGGAGGAAACCCACACAGACACAGGGAGAACACACCACAGTCCTCACAGACAGTCACCCGGAGGAAACCCACACGGACACAGGGAGAACACACCACACTCCTCACAGACAGTCACCCGGAGGAAACCCACGCAGACACAGGGAGAACACACCACTCTCCTCACAGACAGTCACCCAGAGGAAACCCACGCAGACACAGAGATAACACACCACTCTCCTCACAGACAGTCACCTGGAGGAAACCCACGCAGACACAGGGAGAACACACCACACTCCTCACAGACAGTCACCCGGAGCGGGACTCGAACACACAACCTCCAGATACATGGAGCTGTATGACTCAGACACTACCAGTTGCACCACTCATAGCTAAAATAATTCATGTATATTTATTATTTAATGTGAGTTTTTATCTCATATATGAACTTTGCTTTAATTTAGCATTTATTACTAAAATAAACACTGATACAAAATAATACCACTAACATTTTAAGGCAACTTACTTTATTATACACTCAGCCAGAGATAGAAGTTCCCCACGGCCAACAAACTGAAACTGTGGGCTGTTTTTTTTTCTTTGTTTTTTTGCAGGTACCCATGTCCTTAAAGGAACACTAGGTATTTTACCTTTAAATGATTCACTGAGCTGTAATAGGGAGAACAAAACCTCTGTTGGAAGGTCACTAGTTCCTCCAGGTAGCCCAGGACCACCGAGAAAATATGGGTGAGGGGAGTGAAGTGAAGTGATTGTGCCCTTTTTCTATTTAGTCTTCTCTACAACTACAAATACTATTTCTAGTACTACTACTAACAACACTAATAATAATAGTGATGATGATGATGATTTTGAGGTTGTATCTACTGCTCACTTTGTGTTCTGTGGTATTCTGCTGTTTTTTTTTGTCTGAAAGTTTATAGTGATCATGTCAGATACACCTCAACCAGCACAAGCTCATCACACGCAGCTGCAGCTCTAAAATAAGATAAAGACTTTATTCAGACCGACTCAGAGCAGCTCCTCATTCCCAAACGGTTGAATTAGATTAAGTTGAACAGTCTTTATTCATTATAGTCTGGGAAATAATTTTACTGTAGTAACCTATTGGAAGTGATATGTATTCTTGGTAAGTTTTGAGAAGTAGAACAGTGTCCGGGTCTCTGTGCTTCACAGAGTCTGTGATAAATAACAGTCTTTAATAAACAAGCAATTAAAGCATAGTTTCTCACATTAACAAACATCAGCAAACTCCAGCAGCACAAACTCTCCATCTCTGACTCTTCCTGCAGACCCCCAGATGAAGAATTTAACCCTAGGGATAAATAAACCACGACTAACAATGATCAGTTCCATTCAACATGCATTTATTTAACTATTAACACTTAACACAGTTTCTCTCTTATTCACATGTTCTTCTGAAAGCCTACAGTTCAGAGGCTACCAATAATTTTGTCAATGAGCATAGGCCAATGTCCAGAAAAGAGGGCAATGTTTCAAACAGAACAACAAGGTTTTACCATTTGGTTTTGAAAAATAGGGGAATATATAAATGAAGACAAGGAAATACTCAAAATAATGTTAAAATTCTAGTCCACTGCAAATATTGCAGAAATCAGCTGTGGTCATCAACTGCCACAGTTCCAGCTACCAGCCTTAAGTTAATGAGGGGTAACCCTCAGAATATTCGCCTTTCAGATCGTTCGGTTTGACCGTTCATGACTTACTGTTCCTCCGGTGAAGAGCCTTTCCATAGGGAACAGTGAGCCTTTAGAGGTTCAGTCTTTTTTCACTTTGAAAATGACATCATGTGGTAAGAAGCCGTTTAACCAGATTTATTTAAATCAAAGGAAGTGCTGCTTGACCCCACATGATTAAATATGAATTGTTAAACCATGCTATAGGGTGGGGACTGCATTGGATGGATGGATGGATGGATGGATGTAGGAATGAATACATGGATGAGTGGTAGGATGGATGACCAGATGGTCAAAGGGATTGATGTATGGAAGGAGGGGTGAATTTGTGTTTGTAAACGTGGATGGCTAGTGGGATGTATGTGTGTATGTATAGATGGATGGATGGAGGGATGGATGCATGTATGTAACTGTATGGATGGATGGATGGTTAGATAGATAGTGGAGTGAGATTAGGAAGTGGAGGCTCCTCTCAGAACTTCCTGTTGCTGTTTCTCTGCAGGACACAGAGGACCATGTTTTCTGTCCCCAACTGAAAACAAACACAAACAACACAGGTTTAGCCCCAAAATAATAACCTTCTCGGCTGCATCTGAATAAAACCCTACGGAACCTAAATCTTACCCTACTAATCCCTGCTGAACCTAAACCCAACTATACCCAACCCTACTAACCCCTACTGAACCTAAACCCAACTATACCCAACCCTACTAATCCCTACTGAACCTAAACCCAACTATATTTAACCATGCTAAACCCAACTATACCTAACCCTAATAAACCCTACTGAACCTAAACCCAACTGTACCTAACCCTAATAAACCCTACTGAACCTAAACCCGACTATACCCAACCCTACTAACCCCTACTGAACCTAAACCCGACTATACCCAACCCTACTAACCCCTACTGAACCTAAACCCAACTATAACCAACCCTACTAACCCCTACTGTACCTAAACCCAACTATATTTAACCATGCCAAACCCAACTATACCTAACCCTAATAAACCCTACTGAACCTAAACCCAACTATACCTAACCCTAATAAACCCTACTAAACCTAAACCCAACTATACCTAACCTTACTAATCCCTACTGAACCTAAACCCAACTGTACCTAACCCTAATAAACCCTACTGAACCTAAACCCAACTGTACCTAACCCTAATAAACCCTACTGAACCTAAACTCAACTATACCTAACCCTAATAAACCCTACTGAACCTAAACCCAACTGTACCTAACCCTACTAATCCCTACTGAACCTAAACCCAACTGTACCTAACCCTACTAATCCCTACTGAACCTAAACCAAACTATACCTAACTAAAATAATATAAGTCATATATTGATTATATAATCAGTACATGTGTATATTAGTTATATGATCAGAACGTGTGTGTGTGGGGGGGGGGGTTTACTGAAGTGTTTACCTAGAGCTGATCTTTTGAAGTTGAGGGCGCTGTGGAGTGTGTTGAGGTTGTGTATATTTATGTTGTTGTTTATGTTGTTGTTTGTGTTGTGGGCCTCGTGCCCTGTGGTCCCCCCGTTGTGTGACTGAGGGTGAGGAGAATGATGATGATGATGATGATGATGAACGCCATAACCACCTGCAGCTCCACTGCACGCGCTCACACTGTAACTCCCGCCTGAGTACGCACACGCAGACACATAGCCGCTGAGATTGGAGGAGGGCTGAAATCAGACACACACTGTATTCATTAATATGGTTCTACTGCACAACACACACACACACAGCGCGGTTTCATGCCCACAAATAAACACACAGATACACACATAACCAACACATACATCCTGCTGTATCACACCATAATACACGCACCTCAAAACTCTCCTAATTAACCTAATTTTTGTTCTGAGTTCAGTTCAGTTTTGTTCAGTTTCAGTTCAATAATCAGGGTCGGTTTTTACAGTGAACTGAATACGGTAGGGTAGTAGGTTCACTGATCTCAGAGCAGTGTTGAGTGTGAGATCTGGGTGAAGTTAAATACCTGGTTGTATTTGATGTCAGTGTCTAAATGCGGCTTGTCAATGGCATTTAGCCCGTGACTTGAAGGAAACGTGGCCCTGTTCACATTCGCCCACTCTTCCACTTTCTGCTGATAACCCTCTGCTCCAGAGAGACCTGCAGAAAAACACAATAATACATTAAACCAGTATATATACACAACATTACAGCCCTCTGTATATAAACACAATATTACACTCCTCAGTATATATACACATTACACCCATCAGTATATATACACAACATTACACCCCTCTGTATATAAACACAACATTACACTCCTCAGTATATATACACATTACACCCATCAGTATATATACACAACATTACACCCCTCAGTATATATACACAACATTACACCCATCAGTATATATACACAACATTACACCCCTCAGTATATATACACAACATTACACCCATCAGTATATATACACAACATTACACCCATCAGTATATATACACAACATTACACCCATCAGTATATATACACAACATTAGACTCATCCGTATATATACACAACATTACACCCATCAGTATATATACACAACATTACACCCCTCAGTATATATACACAACATTACACCCCTCTGTATATAAACACAACATTACACTCTTCAGTATATATACACAACATTACACCCATCAGTGTATATATACACACATTAAGCCCATCAGCATATATACACAACCTTACACCCCTCAGTATATACACAACATTACACCCTTCAGTATATATACACAACATTACACCCCTCAGTATATACACAACCTTACACCCCTCAGTATATACACAACATTACACCCTTCAGTATATATACACAACATTACACCCCTCAGTATATACACAACCTTACACCCCTCAGTATATACACAACATTACACCCTTCAGTATATATACACAACATTACACCCCTCTGTATATAAACACAACATTACACTCCTCAGTATATATACACATTACACCCATCAGTATATATACACAACATTACACCCCTCAGTATATATACACAACATTACACCCATCAGTATATATACACAACATTACACCCCTCAGTATATATACACAACATTACACCCATCAGTATATATACACAACATTACACCCATCAGTATATATACACAACATTACACCCATCAGTATATATACACAACATTACACCCATCAGTATATATACACAACATTAGACTCATCCGTATATATACACAACATTACACCCATCAGTATATATACACAACATTACACCCCTCAGTATATATACACAACATTACACCCCTCTGTATATAAACACAACATTACACTCTTCAGTATATATACACAACATTACACCCATCAGTGTATATATACACACATTAAGCCCATCAGCATATATACACAACCTTACACCCCTCAGTATATACACAACATTACACCCTTCAGTATATATACACAACATTACACCCCTCAGTATATACACAACCTTACACCCCTCAGTATATACACAACATTACACCCTTCAGTATATATACACAACATTACACCCCTCAGTATATACACAACATTACACCCCTCAGTATATACACAACATTACACCCATCAGTATATATACACAAAATTACACCCATCAGTATATATACACAACATTACACCCATCAGTATATACACACAACATTAGACTCATCAGTATATATACACAACATTACACCCCTCAGTATATATACACAACATTAGACTCATCAGTATATATACACAACATTACACCCCTCAGTATATATACACAACATTACACCCCTCAGTATATATACACAACATTACACCCATCAGTATATATACACAACATTACACCCATCAGTATATATACACAACATTACACCCATCAGTATATATACACAACATTAGACTCATCCGTATATATACACAACATTACACCCATCAGTATATATACACAACATTACACCCCTCAGTATATACACAACATTACACCCATCAGTATATATACACAACATTACACCCCTCAGTATATATACACAACATTACACCCCTCAGTATATATACACATTACACCCATCTATATATAAACAACATTACACCCATCGGTATATATACACAACATTACACCCATCAGTATATACACAACAATACACCCCTCAGTATATATACACAACATTATACCCCTCAGTATATATACACATTACACCCATCTATATATAAACAACATTACACCCATCGGTATATATACACAACATTACACCCCTTAGTATATATAAACAACATTACACCCCTCAGTATATATACACAACATTACACCCCTCAGTATATATACACAACATTACACCCCTCAGTATATATACACATTACACCCATCAGTATATATACACAACATTACACCCCTCAGTATATATACACAACATTACACCCCTCAGTATATATACACATTACACCCATCTATATATAAACAACATTACACCCATCGGTATATATACACAACATTACACCCATCGGTATATATACACAACATTATACCCCTCAGTATATATACACATTACACCCATCTATATATAAACAACATTACACCCATCTATATATAAACAACATTACACCCATCAGTATATATACACAACATTACACCCCTCGGTATATATACACATTACACCCATCTATATATAAACAACATTACACCCATCGGTATATACACAACATTACACCCCTCAGTATATATACACAACATTACACCCATCGGTATATATACACAACATTACACCCATCAGTATATATACACAACATTACACCCATCTATATATAAACAACATTACACCCATCTATATATAAACAACATTACACCCCTCAGTATATACACAACATTACACCCCTCAGTATATATACACAACATTACACCCATCGGTATATATACACAACATTACACCCATCAGTATATATACACAACATTACACCCCTCGGTATATATACACATTACACCCATCTATATATAAACAACATTACACCCATCGGTATATATAAACAACATTACACCCCTCAGTATATATACACAACATTACACCCATCTGTATATATACACATTACACCCCTCAGTATATATACACAACATTACACCCATCGGTATATACACAACATTACACCCATCGGTATATATACACATTACACCCCTCAGTATATATACACAACATTACACCCATCAGTATATATACACAACATTACACCCCTCAGTATATATACACAACATTACACCCATCGACATATATAAACAACATTACACCCCTCAGTATATACACAACATTACACCCCTCAGTATATATACACAACATTACACCCATCGGCATATATAAACAACATTACACCCCTCAGTATATACACAACATTACACCCCTCAGTATATATACACAACATTACACCCCTCAGTATATACACAACATTACACCCCTCAGTATATACACAACATTACACTCCTCAATATATACACAGCATTACACCCCTCAATATATACACAACATTACACCCCTCAGTATATATACACAACATTACACCCATCTATATATAAACAACATTACACCCCTCAGTATATATACACAACATTACACCCCTCAGTATATATACACAACATTACACCCCTCAGTATATATACACATTACACCCATCAGTATATATACACAACATTACACCCCTCAGTATATATACACAACATTACACCCCTCAGTATATATACACATTACACCCATCTATATATAAACAACATTACACCCATCGGTATATATACACAACATTACACCCATCAGTATATACACAACAATACACCCCTCAGTATATATACACAACATTATACCCCTCAGTATATATACACATTACACCCATCTATATATAAACAACATTACACTCATCGGTATATATACACAACATTACACCCATCAGTATATATACACAACATTACAGCCCTCAGTATATATACACATTACACCCATCTATATATAAACAACATTACACCCATCGGTATATATACACAACATTACACCCATCAGTATATATACACAACATTACACCCATCAGTATATATACACAACATTACACCCCTCGGTATATATACACATTACACCCATCTATATATAAACAACATTACACCCATCGGTATATATACACAACATTACACCCATCGGTATATATACACAACATTACACCCATCGGTATATGTACACAACATTACACCCCTCAGTATATATACACAACATTACACCCATCGGTATATATACACAACATTACACCCATCGGTATATATACACAACATTACACCCATCGGTATATATACACAACATTACACCCATCGGTATATGTACACAACATTACACCCCTCAGTATATATACACAACATTACACCCATCGGTATATATACACAACATTACACCCATCGGTATATATACACAACATTATACCCCTCAGTATATATACACATTACACCCATCTATATATAAACAACATTACACCCATCTATATATAAACAACATTACACCCATCAGTATATATACACAACATTACACCCCTCGGTATATATACACATTACACTCATCTATATATAAACAACATTACACCCATCGGTATATACACAACATTACACCCCTCAGTATATATACACAACATTACACCCATCGGTATATATACACAACCTTACACCCATCAGTATATATACACAACATTACACCCATCTATATATAAACAAAATTACACCCATCTATATATAAACAACATTACACCCCTCAGTATATACACAACATTACACCCCTCAGTATATATACACAACATTACACCCATCGGTATATATACACAACATTACACCCATCAGTATATATACACAACATTACACCCCTCGGTATATATACACATTACACCCATCTATATATAAACAACATTACACCCATCGGTATATATAAACAACATTACACCCCTCAGTATATATACACAACATTACACCCATCGGTATATATACACATTACACCCCTCAGTATATATACACAACATTACACCCATCGGTATATACACAACATTACACCCATCAGTATATATACACATTACACCCCTCAGTATATATACACAACATTACACCCATCAGTATATATACACAACATTACACCCCTCAGTATATATACACAACATTACACCCATCGGCATATATAAACAACATTACACCCCTCAGTATATACACAACATTACACCCCTCAGTATATATACACAACATTACACCCATCGGCATATATAAACAACATTACACCCCTCAGTATATACACAACATTACACCCCTCAGTATATATACACAACATTACACCCCTCAGTATATACACAACATTACACCCCTCAGTATATACACAACATTACACTCCTCAATATATACACAGCATTACACCCCTCAATATATACACAACATTACACCCCTCAGTATATATACACAACATTACACCCATCGGTATATATACACAACATTACACCCATCGGTATATATACACAACATTACACCCCTCAGTATATATACACAACATTACACCCATCGGTATATATACACAACATTACACCCCTCAGTATATACACAACATTACACTCCTCAATATATACACAGCATTACACCCCTCAATATATACACAGCATTCCACCCCTCAGAATATACACAGCATTATACCCCTCAGTATATATACACAACATTACACCCCTCAGTATATACACAGCATTACACCCCTCAATATATACACAGCATTATACCCCTCAGTATATATACACAACATTATACCCCTCAGTATATATACACAGCATTATACCCCTCAGTATATACAATCAATCAATCAATCAAATTTTATTTATATAGCGCTTTTCACAACAAAAAGTCATCACAAAGCAGCTTTACAATGATCCGGGTCCAAGCCTCCTATGAGCAAGCCAGGGGCAACAGTGGCAAGGAAAAACTCCCTTAGCACACGAGGAAGAAACCTTGGAAGGAACCAAGACTCATACGGGGAACCCATCCTCCTCGGGTCGACACCGGAGACACAACAGAGAACAGAAGTAAAAGTGAAATGATGACAGATGAAGGGGTTATAGTAATATAAATGTAGTATATTAGTGATGATGGAGAAGCAGAAATGAAAATGGTGAGGATGATGGTATTAGTGATGTATGAGTCTGATGAAGGAGAAGGTGATCAGGGATTCTGTGTGAGTTAAAATTAGGTGCAGAGTTAATCTGAGATAAAACAGCATGGCCAAGCTTGATAGTGTTGATGAGACAAGGACAGGATTTTGTACAGGACACACAGGGGCTGAATCAGGGCAACACCTCGAGAGCAGCAGGATATACACAGCATTACACCGCTCAGTATATATACACAACATTACACCCCTCAATATATACACAACATTACACCCCTCAATATATACACAGCATTACACCGCTCAGTATATACACAGCATTACACCGCTCAGTATATATACACAACATTACACCCCGGTGCAGCAGGTTGTGTCGCTTTCACACAGCTCCAGGGACCTGGAGGTTGTGGGTTCGATTCCCGCTCCGGGTGACTGTCTGTGAGGAGTGTGGTGTGTTCTCCCCGTGTCCGTGTGGGTTTCCTCCGGGTGACTGTCTGTGAGGAGTGTGGTGTGTTCTCCCCGTGTCCGTGTGGGTTTCCTCCGGGTGCTCCGGTTTCCTTTCACAGTCCAAAAACACACGTTGGTAGGTGGACTGGCAACTCAAAAGTGTCCGTAGGTGTGAGTGAATGTGTGTGTGTGTCTGTGTTGCCCTGTGAAGGACTGACGCCCACTCCAGGTTGATTCCAGATAGGCTCTGGACCCACTGCGACCCTGAACTGGATAAGCGGTTAAAGATAATGAATGAATGAATGAATGAATTACACCCATCAACATAGACACAATATTACACCCGTCAATATATACACAACAATACACCCGTCCAGATATGTGCAACATTACACCCATCAATATATACACAACATTACACCCATCAATATATACACAACATTACACCCCTCAATATATCTACACAACAATACACCCGTCCAGATATACACAACATTACACCCCTCAGTATATACGCAACTTTACACCCGTCAATATATACGCAACCTTACACCCCTCAGTATATATACACAACATTACAACCCTCAGTATATACATAACATTACACCCCTCAATATACACGGAACATTACACCCTTCAATATATACACAACATTACACCCTTCAATATACACGCAACATTTCAACCCTCAGTATACACACAACATTACACCCTTCAGTATGTACGAAAAATTACACCCCTCAATATATACACAGGGCGGCACGGTGGCGCAGCAGGTAGTGTCGCAGTCACACAGCTCCAGGGGCCTGGAGGTTGTGGGTTCGATTCCCGCTCCGGGTGACTGTCTGTGAGGAGTTGGTGTGTTCTCCCCGTGTCCGCGTGGGTTTCCTCCAGGTGCTCCGGTTTCCTCCCACAGTCCAAAAACACACGTTGCAGGTGGATTGGCGACTCGAAAGTGTCCGTAGGTATGAGTGTGTGAGTGAATGTGTGTGTGTCTGTGTTGCCCTGTGAAGGACTGGCGTCCCCTCCAGGGTGTATTCCCGCCTTGCGCCCAATGATTCCAGGTAGGCTCTGGACCCCCGCGACCCTAGAATTGGATAAGCGGTTACAGATAATGGATGGAATATATACACAACATTACAATCCTCAGTATGTACACAACATTACACCCTTCAATATATACACAACATTACACCCTTCAATATACACGCAACATTACAACCCTCAGTATACAGGCAACATTACACCATTCAATAAATACACAACATTAAACCGTTCAATATATACAAAAAATTAAACCCCTCAATATAAACACAAAATTACATCCCTCAATATACAAAATATTACACCCCTCAGTATGTACACAACATTACATCCGTCAATATATACACAATATTACACCCCTCAGTAAATATACACCACCGTGCACCAGTAAATATACACATCCTTACACCAGTAAATATACACCACCGTGCACCAGTAAATATACACATCCTTACACCAGTAAATATACACATCCTTACACCAGTAAATATACACCACTGTGCACCAGTAAATATACACATCCTTACACCAGTAAATATACACGACCATACACCAGTAAATATATACTGCCATACACCAGTAAATATACACCATCCTTACACCAGTAAATATACACATCCTTACACCAGTAAATATACACCACCGTACACCCGTAAAAATAAACCACCGTGCACCAGTAAATATACATGCTTTTACACCAGTAACTATACATGACCTTACACCAGTAAATATACACATACTTATACCAGTAAATATACACATCCTTACACCAGTAAATATACACGACCATACACCAGTAAATATACACGACCATACACCAGTAAATATATACTGCCATACACCAGTAAATATACACTGCCTTACACCAGTAAATATACACCATCCTTACACCAGTAAATATACACATCCTTACACCAGTAAATATACACCACCGTACACCCGTAAAAATAAACCACCGTGCACCAGTAAATATACATGCTTTTACACCAGTAACTATACATGACCTTACACCAGTAAATATACACATACTTATACCAGTAAATATACACATCCTTACACCAGTAAATATACACAATCTTACACCAGTAAATATACACGACCATACACCAGTAAATATACACTGCCATACACCAGTAAATATACACAATATTACACCAGTAAATATACACATCCTTTCACCAGTAAATATAAACCACCTTACACAAGTAAATATACACATCCTTACCCCAGTAAATATACACGACCTTACACCAGAAAATATACATGACCTTACACCAGTAAATATACACAATCTTACACCAGTAAATATACACGACCATACACCAGTAAATATACACATCCTTACACCAGTAAATATACACAATCTTACACCAGTAAATATACACGACCATACACCAGTAAATATACACAATATTACACCAGTAAATATACACATCCTTTCACCAGTAAATATAAACCACCTTACACAAGTAAATATACACATCCTTACCCCAGTAAATATACACGACCTTACACCAGAAAATATACATGACCTTACACCAATAAATATACATCACCGTGCACCAGTAAATATACATGTTTTTACACCAGTAAATATACACCACTGTACACCAGTAAATATACAACACTGTACACCAGTAAATATACACATCCTTACACCAGTAAACATACACCACTTTACACCAGTAAAAATACACATCCTTACACCAGTAAATATACACATCCTTACACCAGTAAATATACACATCCTTACACCAGTAAACATACACCACTTTACACCAGTAAAAATACACGGCCTTACACCAGTAAATATACACATCCTTACACCAGTAAATATATACGACCTTACACCAGTAAATATACACATCCTTACACCAGTAAATATACACATCCTTACACCTGTAAATATACACGATCTTACAACAGTAAATATACACCACCGTACACCCGTGAATATGAAAAATCGTTCAACAATAAATATAGACATCATTACACGAGTAAATATACACCACCGTGCACCAGTAAATATACACATCCTTACACCAGTAAATATACACTGCCTTACACCAGTTAATATACACATCCTTACACCAGTAAATATACACTGCCTTACACCAGTAAATTTACACATCCTTACATCAGTAAATATATACATCCTTACACCAGTAAATATACACCACTGTACACCAGTAAAAATATACCACCATACACCAGTAAATATACACATCCTTACACCAGTAAATATACACATCCTTACATCAGTAAATATATACATCCTTACACCAGTAAATATACACCACTGTACACCAGTAAAAATATACCACCATACACCAGTAAATATACACCACCATACACCAGTAAATATACAAGGCCTTACACCAGTAAATATACACTACTGTACACCAGTAAACATACACCACTTTACACCAGTAAAAATACACGGCCTTACACCTGTGAATATACACAGTCTTACTCCAGTAAATATACACATCCTTACTCCAGTAAATTTACACATCCTTACACCAGTAAATATACATGACCTTATAACAGTAAATATACACGACCGTACAGCAGTAAATGTACACATCCTTACACCTGTAAATATACACAATCTTACAACAGTAAATATACACCACCGTACACCCGTAAACATGAAACACCGTTCACCAGTAAATATAGACATTCTTAGACCAGTAAATATACACATCCTTACATCAGTTAATTTACACATACTTACACCAGTAAATATATACATCCTTACACCAGTAAATATATACCACTGTACACCAGTAAAAATATACCACCATACACCAGTAAATATAAACCACCTTACACCAGTAAATATACACATGTTTATACCAGTAAATATACACCACCTTTCACCAGTAAATATACACATGTTTATACCAGTAAATCTACACATCCTTACACCAGTAAATATACATGACCCTACCCCAGTAAATATACACCACCTTTCACCAGTAAATATACACATGTTTATACCAGTAAATATACAAATCCTTACACCAGTAAATATATACATCCTTACACCAGTAAATAAAAACCACCTTACACCAATAAATATACACCACCTTACACCAGTAAATATACACCACTGTACAGCAGTGAATATACACATCCTTACACCAGTAAATATACACCACCGTACAGCAGTAAATATACACATCCTTACACCAGTAAATATACACCACCGTACAGCAGTAAATATACACATCCTTACACCAGTAAATATACACCACTGTACAGCAGTGAATATACACATCCTTACACCAGTAAATATATACGACCTTACACCAGTAAATATACACCACTGTACAGCAGTGAATATACACATCCTTACACCAGTAAATATACACCACCGAACAGCAGTAAATATACACATCCTTACACCAGTAAATATACACCACCTTACACCAGTAAATATACACCACCGTACAGCAGTAAATATACACATCCTTACACTAGTAAATATATACGACCTTACACCAGTAAATATACACCACCGTACAGCAGTAAATATACACATCCTTACACCAGTAAATATACACCACCTTACACCAGTAAATATACACCACCTTACACCAGTAAATATACACGGCCTTACACCAGTAAATATACACCACCGTGCACCAGTAAATATACGTGACTTTACACCAGTAAATATACACATCCTTACACTAGTAAATATACACGACCTTACACCAGTAAATATACACATCCTTACACTAGTAAATATACACGACCTTACACCAGTAAATATACACGTTAGATATACACCACCTTACACCAGTAAATATACACCACCTTACACCAATAAATATACATCACCGTGCACCAGTAAATATACACGACCGTACAGCAGTAAATATACACATCCTTACACCAGTAAATATACACCACCTTACACCAGTAAATATACACATCCTTACACCAGTAAATATACACCACCTTACACCAGTAAATATACAAGGCCTTAGACCAGTAAATATACACATCCTTACACCAGTAAATATACACATCCTTACACCAGTAAATATACACCACCGTACAGCAGTAAATATACACATCCTTACACCAGTAAATATACACATCCTTACACCAGTAAATATACACATCCTTACACTAGTAAATATACACGACCTTACACCAGTAAATATACACCACCTTACACCAATAAATATACATCACCGTGCACCAGTAAATATACACATCCTTACACCAGTAAATATACACATCCTTACACCAGTAAATATACACCACCTTACACCAGTAAATATACACATCCTTACACTAGTAAATATACACATCCTTACACCAGTAAATATACACATCCTTACACCAGTAAATATACACATCCTTACACCAGTAAATATACACCACCTTACACCAGTAAATATACACATCCTTACACCAGTAAATATACACATCCTTACACCAGTAAATATACACCACCTTACACCAGTAAATATACACATCCTTACACTAGTAAATATACACGACCTTACACCAGTAAATATACACGTTAGATATACACCACCTTACACCAATAAATATACATCACCGTGCACCAGTAAATATACACGACCGTACAGCTGTAAATATACACATCCTTACACCAGTAAATATACACCACCTTAAACCAGTAAATATACACCACCGTGCACCAGTAAATATACATGACTTTACACCAGTAAATATACACCACCTTACACCAATAAATATACATCACCGTGCACCAGTAAATATACACGACCGTACAGCAGTAAATATACACATCCTTACACCAGTAAATATACACATCCTTACACCAGTAAATATACACCACCTTACACCAGTAAATATACACGGCCTTACACCAGTAAATATACACCACCGTGCACCAGTAAATATACATGACTTTACACCAGTAAATATACACCACCTTACACCAATAAATATACATCACCGTGCACCAGTAAATATACACAACCGTACAACAGTAAATATACACATCCTTACACCAGTAAATATACACATCCTTACACCAGTAAATATACACATCCTTACACCAGTAAATATACACCACCTTACACCAGTAAATATACACGGCCTTACACCAGTAAATATACACCACCGTGCACCAGTAAATATACATGACTTTACACCAGTAAATATACACCACCTTACACCAATAAATATACATGACTTTACACCAGTAAATATACACATCCTTACACTAGTAAATATACACGACCTTACACCAGTAAATATACACGTTAGATATACACCACCTTACACCAATAAATATACATCACTGTGCACCAGTAAATATACACGACCGTACAGCAGTAAATATACACATCCTTACACCAGTAAATATACACATCCTTACACCAGTAAATATACACCATCTTACACCAGTAAATATACACATCCTTACACCAGTAAAAATACACATCCTTACACCAGTAAATATACACGGCCTTACACCAGTAAATATACACCACCGTGCACCAGTAAATATACACGACCGTACAGCAGTAAATATACACATCCTTACACCAGTAAATATACACCACCTTACACCAGTAAATATACACATCCTTACACCAGTAAATATACACATCCTTACACCAGTAAATATACACCACCTTACACCAGTAAATATACAGCACCGTGCACCAGTAAATATACACATCCTTACACCAGTAAATATACAGCACCGTGCACCAGTAAATATACAGAAAACCCTATCAAAAAACTACCTAATTAATTATACATATAAATTAAATTTTTAAATGAATTTTAAATAACAGAAATTAGTCAAACACTACCGAGCTTCAAATCAAATGACAGAAACATTAAAATTGAACATATTTTAACAGATTTTTCTCAAGCCCATTTTCCCAGCCGTGTATTCACAGCACTTTGAAAACAAACTGATATTTTACACGTGATTTTTTATTTCATATTTCAAAACTATATTTGAGGAATTCTTTCAGGCCAACGCTTCAGGCCATCCTCATGTAGAGGCTTTAGAAAATATTTATTTGGACAGGTTTCATTCACTCAGTGAAAACAGTGAGACCTTTTTACTAATTACAAATAACTTTAAAAAAAAAAGGAGTCTCAGTACACAGACAGTAGGTTTTAATTTTCACAGTGGTCTGGTGAGTAGGTTTAAAAAGTTCACCACATTTACCTCTGTAGAGGTCGGGGGCATGATTTAAATGATTAAATTTAAATAAATAAAATTAAAAACGCTTGAGTTCAAGACCATAAATTATTACATAAAACACTTTATTCAGTTGTTAATTATAAACTAAATGTGATGTGTGTTTATTTATTTATTTATTTATTTATTTATGCTGCATCTGTATTTATACGCGTCCATTTATTTATTTTTAATAAAATAGTTATATATATATAATATTTATATAATGTATATTAAAATGTTTATTTATTTATTTTACATTATTTCTAATATTTCAAAACTAAATTCCTTTATTTATTCATTACTTTATCCGATAATGAGGAGTCTTTTTTTTTTTCATGTTCAGTTTGTCAAGGTCGTCTACACTGAACTGACTGGTCCGGGGCCCTTACGCGTACGCGACAGATTACGGCACAGATCTGAGAAAGCCTGCAACCTCAAAACCACTTTGTTTGCACAATCACCCTAACTCCAGACAGAACCGCGGGCTGAGACAAAAAAAATCTGACGATAAATTATATTTCACAGCCTCTACGTGGCAGAAAGAACGTTACCTGAATTTTGCAGAGAAATACTCCCCATGAGCTTCACTACAACAAACCCCTCTCTCTCTCTCTCTCTCTGTCTCTCTCTCTCTCTCTGTCTATCTATCTATCTATCTATATAAGAATAAATATATAACAAATAAATAGCAACGATTAATTTTTAAAAATATGTAGTTTTTAATTTTGTTATTTCGGCAAATTCCTGTCCTGTTGGGTACGAAATGATAATAATTTAAAGAGAAATAGATTGCCTTTTCTTGAAAGAAAATGGGAGGGGAAAAAACAACAAATCAAATTAATGCCACATTGACATAATCAGCTGTGACAGTTCTGATTTAAATTAATATTCCATCGTTCAAATCAATGGAAAATTGTCACATGACATAACACTGAAAACAGTTTTCTGAAAACATCATCAGGACCATGACCGTAACTATCTTTGAAGACGCCGGGGTCCGGACCTCGGTTGATTTTATTTAATTATTTATTTATTTATTATTATTATTATTGTTATTATTATTATTATTATTATGTTTCCCCCATTTCCCATGTTTCTAGGACACGGGTTTTCGACAGACATTTCGTCTGGATATTTTTACTGGACCTGGCAACCCTGCCCTCATTTTGCCGGTAGACAGCGCTTGTTGAGCGGTGTGTTGAGCTTATGTTGTACACTAACACACGACACTGCTGCTATGACATTACCGTGAGGGCTTTGTGAGGGCAAACTGAAGCTTTAGTCAGAACTGTGTGCTGTTCAAAACCTGTTCTCTAGCTGCAGCAGCGTTACCTGAGCAGCTCAATACCTGTCCAGTTATGCCTCGTCACATCCTGCTGCCTACTGTGTATTTACAGGTTTAACTCCCAAAATACAAACGGAGGACAATTAACGCACGATAAAAACGGAATCATACAAACAGCTTTCAGTAGTTACATGTTTAATAGGAACGTTATATTTACCTTAAAGCTCTTTATTAAAAATCAATTAAACGTAAAAAAATATATGTAGTCTAAGTGGAGTCAAAGCAGTTGATGGGAGAATAGATGTTTAACATTAATTAGAAGTCAGCATTTTAAGTTGTAAACATGTGGCACTGTGAACTGAAGGGGGTTTCCATTCCCCACTTTACGGCCCTGATCTAGTTTTGTTTTCTAGGAAAGGTTAGGTCCGATTAGAAAACAAGTGTCCTTTACACGGTGATATCAGTCTTGAAGTCCCAGGTTTCTGGTATCATCAGCAACTAAGCGACACTTTTAACCAATTCTACGGGGTTTTAAATAAGTTCCTAATATTGCACTATGTAGGTCATGACAAATCGGCTTCTGCACCGAATAGTGCATTATCGGACACTAAGGCATTTACATTCAGCCACAAGCAGCACGATCCTTGTCTAACAAACAGTGCACTGACTGACGGTCCAAGAATGGAGTGCCCTACACTCTCAGAAATAAAGGTACGGTAGAGGTACGTTATTAGTCATTAAAGGTATAAACAGTGTAAATAAACAGTGGTGTTAAAGTCCAGTTGTGTTCCCTAAAGGTTACGTTACATTCTCTTTTCTGGAAGGAGAGATACATGTTTGTAATATTTCCTTATAGAACTGTCATAAAAAACATAATAAAAGTCCTGGAGATGAAACGGGGCGTATAAAATTAATACAATTTAAAAATCTACAATTATAATAGAATAAGGGACAATTATGTTCCCTAAATAAAGGTACAAATATGTAACCACTACAGAGGCAACAAAAGGTACCACCACGGAGTTTTTGTGACAGTGCAGAGAGGCGATAGGGGCACATTGAGACACAAATGTAGGGTTTTTTTTTTCCCAGTAGGGAGATACCCAGTAAACGTCCCTGGACGTTCAAAATAGGTCTAAAAGTAGTCTGTCCGTCAAGGACATATTTTTAAACGTCAATGGACGTCCAAAATCCATCTTAATAAGTTAGTTAAGTGGTGACCAATCGATAACGTCAGTGGACGTCCAAAACGCGTTTTATACAAGTAATTTATTTCGGGACCAATTATTAACGTCAATGGACGTCCAAAATACGTCTAATAGTCGTCTTTTCAATGTCTGTGTTTGGACGTCTTTTCAACTTTCATTTTCAACCTTAAGAGAACGTTGATTAGACGGCAGTCATTACGTTATTTCAACGTTGAATCAACGGCTAAATGTTTACTGTGTAAGCACAAATCCCGCTGAAATAAGCTGCAAAACATAGTGTATATTTGAATGAATGTAATAAATTAGAAATATAAAAAAGACACCTACAAACAAATCTAAATGTGCGAACAAAATAAAGAAAAGCAAATTTAAAAATAAATAAAAAGTTTTTAGAAAAATACAAGGTCAAAAAAGGAGAAAGAAAATGAAAAAGCGCAGTTTGAAAAAGCGTGCGGTGTTTGTTTAGGGGCAGAAAATTGTAATTTCACAATAAAGGTCCGTAAGATGTTCGATTCATAAACAGAGAGTGGAGAGTTCTGTCTTAGGGCTTTAATGCGATTGGTGTGTTATAAAAATAACTTTAAATAAGCAGTTATTTTCCTGAAGGCTTTAATGTTGGCTCAGTGACTGTTCTGTGATCTGGGCTGTTATTAAAGTCTGTGTTATATATCAGCAGAGCACACAGAGCTCTGAGGGCTTCCCCGTGACTCTCTGGTGAATATGAAAAACTGCAGCGGTATTTACCTGAGGGCTCCATAAAGGCCCGGATGCCGAGGATGTTGCTGACAGTGTGGACGGAGGGCCATAGTTTGGCGCCGGGGGGCGCCACTGCTCCGGGGTAAGAGTACGAGTGCGCGTGGGGGTACACGGGGCCGTAGGGCAGCTGTGGGGCGCTGGGCTTGGCGCCCTCGAGCGGTCCCGCGTGCGCCCCGCCGCCTATTTTATTCCGCAGGATGCGACTGATGGAGCTGACGGAGGGTACGTTGTACTTGTCGCAGACGCCGTCCGCCAGCAGCCGGTCGCGGATCTCCCACGCGAAGATGCCCGGGTCCGAGCGCTTGTATTCGCGGATGCTGCTGACGACGCTGGGCGTGGTCACGCGAGGCTTGCTACCGCCGATGGCGCCCGGCAGGATGGATCCTGTCTCGTTGTAGCGCGCGAGGATCTTGCTGACGCAGCCGTGGGATACGCGCAGCTGGCGGCTGATGTCGCAGGGCCGCACGCCGAGCTGCGCGAGCTCCACAATCCGGATCCGGACCGCGTTCGGCAAGGGGCGCCCGTTCACAAAGACTCCACCGAGCTGATTCACCTCTCCGTACTGCTGCTCTGCAAAAAACACGTTACTCCACATTAGACACGTGTACAGACACTCATTACTGGTTTATTAATAATCAGACATGTCCAATTACTGTGTAGAGTCTAATCATATTCTATAAAGTCATGAGTAACTCCTTATAACACATGCATATGGCAACCGATAGACTACAACTCAATATATAGGACACAATAAGATCCGGTAAATGTCAGGATCAACGTTGATTATAAACATTCAATTAACGTACACTGTTCGAAAAATTAATTGTTAAAAAAACACTATAAATCATACAAAACCTGGCATGAATTAATCGATTATTCTTCCGTAATTTCTCAGATCATTTCCCGAGTTTCTCATTATTCGGTTATTATCGATTACTGTGGATTTTTCACTCAATATTATTAATTATTTCGCATCTTTTTGAACACTCGTGGTCAATTAACATGTTTGTGTTAATGATGTAAATACAAATAAATGAGAGAAGACGCTTAAATGCGATTTGTTTTAAATGTAATGTGCGTTAAAAATGTTTAATGTATTATTATTATTATTATTATTATTATTATTATTATTAATACATAAATGTGGCATGACCTGTATTGGAATAGAAGAGAATCATGATGGATATTGTTTTTTTTTACAGTGTTTCCCGCTGTGCATCCGTCTGAAGACACTACACATGGCGCGGTACTGAACGGTTCTGCTTCATAATGGAAAATCTGTGTTATACCGAGGAACCGTTTTCTTTAATTATCTGAGTATTTTAGATGAGATTTTGATTTGCTAAGTGTAAAAAGACCAACGTTTATTTTTGTATTCCTATAATAATAATAATAATAATAATAACCGATTAATATGTTCACATGAAGCTGTATTCACTGTGCTGAAAGTGTATGAACGGAACGCGCCGCTGAACACTTGCAGAACATTTCGCGATGTTTAGCGACGTTACAGGCGTTAAATATTTAACAAAAAGCTCCTCTTTTGAAGAGATGGGTTTTTAAGGGGGATATGAAGATTACTAACGTCTTCTAGTTTCTGGATCAATAAATAATTCTTCACAAACGTACATTTAGGAACGAAAGAAGGTGCCGTGGAAACGTTTCAGAGAAAAGAATCTCACTGTGAACCCAGAGACTTTTAGAGTGTGAGAAAATATATAAACGGAAGGATTTTCATAAAAACGAGTAATGCACTGAAATATCACCATGGCCTCTTTAAAATGGGTCATTTAAAGGGTTCTATAGTAAGGACTAAAGTACGAGTTCACCAGTGTTAAATCAACATTATTTGTATGAAATTAACAATTTGACTGGTAAAATTACAACAGTGTGACTGTAAAATGACAGCGTTAAAACTCCCTTAAACGCTCCCGGTGATAATTTAACACTAATAATGTTGATTTAACGCTGGTGGAAATGTGGTGCAGGAATGTTATTTTTCTGTACAAATGTTAAATGATTCTATAGAAATAAACATATTCCACTATCAGTAGACACCAAAGAGCCCTTATTCCTACGAGTGTACCCTGAAAAAGCCTGAGGGAAAATAAGTGGAGCAGGTTTTTGCATCAGATTAACACTGGCAGTGAACCGGATCATTTCAGTGTCACTCCTGTCGTTACTCACAGTTTTCCTTTTAAATCGAACTCGTATTTTTTCCTTCCGCGTTGAGTCTCTATTTTCCCGCTTTAAAATTTAAAATGCAGATGTTACACGTCTAAAGTTAAAGATTAGTTTCTCCGTCGAATCTGATGTGTTTTGCAAATGCTTGTAAAATGTCAGTTACGTGGCTTTCTAGAGCAAATGTTAATTTGTAAAATTTGTACATTTTCTGTACATTGTGAGACAGCGCATCTGTGGAGGGGAAAATGTGTTAATTTTTTAAAACGGCGATAAAAAAATACAAAGCAATTCTCTACAACGACAACGTTTTAATGGTGCTTAAAAAATCAATAAACAAGAAATAGCTATTAAATCAAACAGTAATTAAAGCGTAAATAAACTCTGATGCAACGTCTCCCAGTGACGTCATAATAAATGTAACGTTCAACTCTAAAGAGTCTGGTGAACTTCACTTGTTTTTAATCAAAGATGTGTTACGTGAAATTAATTATAATTGCATTATTAAATATAAAACGTTGTTTTATAAATTCCCAAGCATGATTTACAATCTAATATAACATTTTTAATTCGTATTATTCGTGCATTTTTATTATTATTATTATTATTATCGGTTTGTGTCAGATTTATCGATTATTGATGTTTATTACTCAAGGACAAATAAGAGTTTAATAAGTAATATAATAGCGTTTGCATAGTGTTAATTGTGCATTATAAAAAATATGTATCAAATACAAATAATTTTTTAACGTAACGAACTATATATTAATGTATATTTAGGGCTGTATTAAGTAAGCAACGTTCCTTAAGCGTTCTTTAATATGAAATATTACCAAGAAAACAAACAGGTACACCATCTTTACCACTGTATATAAACCATCTATAACACAATCTATACACGTAGATAAACATCATAAAATGATGCACCATCTGTACACATTCTTGTTCACCTTCTCTAACACTGTTTAATATGGACATAGACAATTTATACAAATATATATACACCGTCTCGACAACTGTATACACCAGTGAGATATGAAATAAGAACTCTTACCCATTTGCAGGCTCTAAAGGCGTCTGTTGTGAAAATTCCTGCTCATTAGAGAAACTGGAGATCTAGAGTTTTCCTCAGAATCCGGAGATTCCTTGAGAATCTGTGTCCTGTGTCTGTGGAGTTTTCTTGGGAATAGGACGTGTTCTTGGGAATCTGAAATTTTCATGGGTCTGTGGTCAGTGTCTGTAGCGACTGTACTGATGTGTCCACGCACGGAGATTGACCAAGAGACAGAGCCCCTCTCTCCCTCTCTCTCTTTCTCTCTCTCTCTCTCCTTCTTTCTCTCTTTGACCAGCATAAGACTCCTCCCTCTGTACTGTACACTTCCTTCTTCTTCTCTCTCTCACTCTCTCTGACACCACCGTCTCCCACAATCACTCGTTTATTGTGAATGTTTTTTATGAGAATACGGGGATTATTGCGGCTTGTGATCCAAAGACATTGTAGACCACTTCATGGAAGGCTCTTTTTTGTTCCATGGTAAATGTCCCTGGGCGTTTCTTTTATATTTTTAAATAAATATTAGTGCAATGTTACAACGTTATGATTAATATATATATATATAACATTACAGATGTTTCACACTCACATTTCCCCCATTTGTCTTTACCATGGAATAGCCCTCCATTCCAGATCATGTCGCTGATTTTATGTTACATGACGTCATCTCCAATGAATAGTGAGGAGGCCATAACGAACACCTGGAACACTTAATGTTGTGCTGCTTGTACCTGTGTTACCTTTTTTAATTATTTATTTTAAATTAAAACTACATTTGACACTGGGATTAGTGAAGACACTATGCAATCTAGTAAGGGTACAAACAACAACAACAACAACAACAATAATAATAATAATAATAACAATAATAATAATTTAATTAATAATAATGTATTATTATTATTATTATTATTATTATTATAAACCAAATGAGTACAGTCTAAAGTAGTTTTGCATGTAGCTCGCTGACAAGAGATCTCTCAAGAATTAGAGGTAGGAGATAAAGCCTGGAATATGTTTGTTTCTGATGTTGTTGTGGCGAGCGATAAGAAAGTGTCTGCGCTGTTGTGGACAGACTGGTAGATCGTGTGGTTCCTAGGAATACACCTCTATTTGTTTAACCTTGTAAAATATTATTTTCTTCAAAGCAAGGCAAATGTCACAATATTTCCGACAGAAACGTGGTTTAATACACACACTTTTAAGTAACCACCAGCCCCTGAGCAAACAATGAAAAACTGCTTCAAAATAATGCACTAAAAAGAATATAGATTCATTTATGAGAGGCGTATATCTTCATGCCTTTTTTTTAACAGAAGCTGTATTTTGAGAATTTTAAATGTATGAGCGACCACGTCACAATCAGTTCCTTATATTATTTACTAAACGTAGGCTGTTGTCATGCTATTATTAAATGATGAGATGCTAATCCATAATGATGGACTGCTGAATTAAACTTACATTATTATGAGATATTAAGTCATATTTATGTGATGCGAATTCAAAATAATGCTAATTTGCTAAAACAGATATTCAATATTATCAGAAGCAAGTCATTATTAATAAATAGAGCTTCGTAACGATGAGTGTGTCATTGTGAGATGATTATTTTAAATGGTAAGTTATGATTATGGGAAAGACTTATATTTAATATCTTACCTACAAGGTTTAAATGTTCGAACAGGCGCCGCAGTCGTGTCATCGCTAAAGGCTTTATTTCTGAAATCAGTTCCGTAAATATTCCGCGTTGAAGATGCGCGCGGACGTATTTTCATATTTGGAGGCATTTGAATCTATTTGAATCTGTTATATAGACTTCGTATTCATATTTAATATTCATCGGGAGTTTAACAGATTTAAAACATTGATAATTAGATATTTATGTGTAATAACTCTGTCTATATATTAAACTATATCGAGTTGTTGTTTTTACTGTCGCTGTATTTTTACTGTCTCGTATTTTCCACTATATTAAAAAAATTATAATAAATATAAACGTATTTTATTGCAGAAATCATAGACGCTATTCACATCTAAGCTTTGGGGAACAAAATGGAAATATAAGGATCTAATAGTTATTACAGTCTAAATATGTGATCGTTTTAACGGTTGGTGAAACTTATTAACACTCAGAAAACAATGGGCCGGTGTCATTAATGAATTGGTATTGACCCTTTAATGAGGCACTGAGGAGGGGGCTATACTCTGTACCTATGAGAAGACAGGTGAAACATATAGTACATTAAAACCCTATCAATTTGTAATAGCTATATTTATTATTATTATCGAAGCCTATGGCTAAGCTTTGATTAGGAGAGGGTTGTAAATATCTCCCCCAAGTCCCCACGACCCACTTCTCCTGAGTATGCTGAGTAAATACGTACAAACTACAAATATACATTCTGTTGACCCCAGTTTTGAACAGTAAGAATACTACACATTTAACGGGAGACTGTACTGTTCTAAAAGCATATCTTAGATATTGTAGGACCACTGGAGCCTGCGTTCTTAAGAAAATGGTGGTATGCAAATGAGACTGACGTGGTCGGGGTCGTGGTTAGGTCACAGAACGCACATGCAAATGATTTCCGGACGTGCAGGAGTCTGCAGGCGAGCGGAGCTTTTTGAGTTGTACTATGTATCGTGATTGACTCTTTAAGATGTTCAAACAATGGCACCAGGGCATTTGAATAAACGCTGTTTACAGCTAGACACAGGCAGACAGACAGAGAGAGAGACAGATAGACAGATAAAGAGACACAGGCAGACAGACAGAGACACAGGCAGACAGACAGAGACACAGGTAGACAGAGAGACACAGACAGACACAGGCAGACAGACAGACAGAGACAGAGAGAGAGACAGACAGACAGATAAAGAGACACAGGCAGACAGACAGAGACACAGGTAGACAGAGAGACACAGACAGACAGACAGACAGAGACAGAGAGAGACACAGGCAGACAGACAGAGACACAGGCAGACAGACAGAGACACAGGTAGACAGAGAGACACAGACAGACAGAGACAGAGAGAGAGACAGACAGACAGATAAAGAGACACAGGCAGACAGACAGAGACACAGGTAGACAGAGAGACACAGACAGACAGACAGACAGAGACAGAGAGAGACACAGGCAGACAGTCAGAGACACAGGTAGACAGAGAGACACAGACAGACAGAGACAGAGAGAGAGACAGACAGACAGATAAAGAGACACAGGCAGACAGACAGAGACACAGGTAGACAGAGAGACACAGACAGACAGACAGACAGAGACAGAGAGAGACACAGGCAGACAGTCAGAGACACAGGTAGACAGAGAGACACAGACAGACAGAGACAGAGAGAGAGACAGACAGACAGATAAAGAGACACAGGCAGACAGACAGAGACACAGGTAGACAGAGAGACACAGACAGACAGACAGACAGAGAGACACAGGTAGAGAGACAGACAGACAGAGACACAGGTAGACAGAGAGACACAGACAGACAGACAGACAGAGACAGAGAGAGACACAGGCAGACAGACAGAGACACAGGTAGACAGAGAGACACAGACAGACAGAGACAGAGAGAGAGACAGACAGACAGATAAAGAGACACAGGCAGACAGACAGAGACACAGGTAGACAGAGAGACACAGACAGACAGACAGACAGAGACAGAGAGAGACACAGGCAGACAGTCAGAGACACAGGTAGACAGAGAGACACAGACAGACAGAGACAGAGAGAGAGACAGACAGACAGATAAAGAGACACAGGCAGACAGACAGAGACACAGGTAGACAGAGAGACACAGACAGACAGACAGACAGAGAGACACAGGTAGAGAGACAGACAGACAGAGAGACAGACAGAGAAACGCAGACAGAAACACAGACAGACGGACAGAGAGAGATAGATACATAGATGGAAGTAGCTCAGCACTTCCAGAGAACACCGCGCTTGGCAGTGAGCATGGTAACATTAGACGCATGCGCATTTGCATACGTCCAGCTTCAAACATATGGTCAGCAACGCTTTTCTAAGATTATAAAACCGTTGCGTGATACACATTAGGCATGTTTACAGCTTTCCACTGCATTTTGGGAGTGCTCTCTCTCTCTCTCTCTCTCTCTCTCTCTCTCTCTCTGTCTCTCTCTCTCTCTCACTCACTTTCTGAGCTCATCCTCCTCTCTCACTTCTCTTTACTGATTACTAAAAACATACATAAAATACTGTTAATAATCACAAACACATTAGTCCCTCATTAAAATAAACACACAGCAATGATCAAAGTGGGACTGAGACAGAAGAACACTGACTGTTTTCATTAGTAGCGTTTACACAGTTTTACTGATTGACCATGATGCAGTATATTAGTAATAATGTTAGTAATCTACTGCATGACCAATCAAAAAGACAGTGTTAGTGCAGTAATTAAAACAGTTCTTGTTCTTGTATATTGTACTAATACACTGCACAGATGATGTCACATCACGATACCTTTAATAATAACTGTTTAAAGCTGGAAGCAGGTTTTTCAGATACAGAAATGTGCAGCTTATATAAATAACTGATGCTGGACTCATGTTTAGATAAAATACAAAAGATACACTACTCAGTTTTATTTGTGTTGGATTTTTTATACAAAGAGCTTTAAGGTAAATATAACGTTCCTATTAAACATGTAACTACTGAAAGCTGTTTGTATGATTCCGTTTTTATCGTGCGTTAATTGTCCTCCGTTTGTATTTTGGGAGTTAAACCTGTAAATACACAGTAGGCAGCAGGATGTGACGAGGCGGAACTGGACAGGTATTGAGCTGCTCAGGTAACGCAGCTGCAGCTAGAGAACAGGTTTAAACAGCAGCGCTACACACACAGTTCTGACTAAAGCTTCAGTTTGCCCTCACGGTAATATCATAAGCACTTTCTACCGGCAAACTGAGGGCAGGGTTGCCAGGTCCAGCAAAAATATCCAGACGAAAGTCTGTCGAAAACCCGTGTCCTAGAAACATGGGAAATGGGGAAAACATAAAACAACAACAACAAATGTCCGGACCCCAGTGTCCTCAAAGAAGTTACGGCCATGCACACACGCACACACACACACACACACACACATACGAGGCAACAGTGTTTTTGTTGTCCCACTGCTCCCTCGTGCGGTTAAACATATGAAGTGCGTTTATTAAAGTCACATTGTGCGTTTAGCTCCAATAACATTTAACAAAATATCGTCGCTGTCCAATTAAAACACGTATCTTCATTTTTGTGGATTTTTAGTTTAATACGTCATTTGAACACAGCAGCTGTTCCTCACATTGTGTGTAAATTTCATAATGAATGGACCAATAGAAATGTTCCAAAATGAGCTGGAATACAGCCTTTTTACACTCACTTCCATTGAAAGTAAAGGTTTTTTTCCTTCTCCTGTAAAGTTACTATTTTGGGAGATACATGTTTTTAACTGGACAGTGACAATATATTGGATTCTGCCTACAGCAGCTTAGCCCCGCCCCTTCACGCTGAAGTTGTGTTTCTGACAGAAAAATCATTTATTTAGGTTCAGATGAAAACATGACGCCACTTGACAACACCCTAGCAACCACATGGGACCTAACACCAAGATACGCGTTTACAGCACAACGGCACCCACTTTTTACCAACTTAGCCATCACTATTTATATAATCACAATCACTTGGTAAAAACACTTTCAGACTAGTGACCACGTGACACCAGGTTAGTCACTGCAATGATCTGATCCACGAGGACGGGGGGCATTTTACCATTTCCCTCTCAACGCTGCATTAGAAGCGAACGGAAACCCAACATCTGAACAACATCTGGAGGCCAGCAGATGGCGTCCTTTACTCTTCCAACACTTCAGCAACTTCTCACTTATCCTCACCCAGTTCTACACCACTGGGTCTTAGCTTAGATCAGGGGTGGGTGATCAGGGTTTACTTAGGTTAGACCTCAGACTTTAAATCCCATTGTAAATGCAAAGGCTGGGGATATTTGATCTTGACCAGCTGTGGAATATCTGGGGACAATGGAAACAAGCAATTGGCTTTCCAGACTGATGTCTGTTAATCTTGAACAAAGCTGGTTTTAGGACATGTTTCCAAACAGTGATGCCATATTAAGTGCATGTTTTCTCAAATTAAAAATTCCTGGGCACTTCTAACAGATCCACATTGTTGTGTCTGGCTTTAAAAGTGATGCACATGATTGTAATAAAAAAAACATTAATTAATTCTTTATCTGTAACCCTTATCCAGTTCAGGGCCACGCTGTGTCCAGAACCTATCTGGAATCTGGAGGGGGCGCCAGTCCTTCACAGGGCAACACACACTCACACCTACGGACACTTTTGAGTCAGCAATCCACCTACCAATGTGTGTTTTTGGACTGTGGGAGGAAACCGGAGCACCCGGAGGAAACCCACGCAGACACAGGGAGAACACACCACACTCCTCACAGACAGTCACCTGGAGGAAACCCACACAGACACAGGGAGAACACACCACACCCCTCACAGACAGTCACCCGGAGGAAACCCACGCGGACACAGGGAGAACACACCACACCCCTCACAGACAGTCACCCGGAGGAAACCCACGCGGACACAGGGAGAACACACCACACCCCTCACAGACAGTCACCCGGAGGAAACCCACGCGGACACAGGGAGAACACACCACACCCCTCACAGACAGTCACCCGGAGGAAACCCACGCGGACACAGGGAGAACACACCACACTCCTCACAGACAGTCACCCGGAGGAAACCCACGCGGACACAGGGAGAACACACCACACCCCTCACAGACAGTCACCCGGAGGAAACCCACGCGGACACGGAGAACACACCACACCCCTCACAGACAGTCTCCCGGAGGAAACCCACGCGGACACAGGGAGAACACACCACACCCCTCACAGACAGTCTCCCGGAGGAAACCCACGCGGACACAGGGAGAACACACCACACCCCTCACAGACAGTCACCCGGAGGAAACCCACGCGGACACAGGGAGAACACACCACACCCCTCACAGACAGTCACCCGGAGGAAACCCACGCGGACACAGGGAGAACACACCACACCCCTCACAGACAGTCACCCGGAGGAAACCCACGCGGACACAGAGAGAACACACCACACTCCTCACAGACAGTCACCTGGAGGAAACCCACGCTGACACAGGGAGAACACACCACACTCCTCACAGACAGTCATCCGGAGGAAACCCACGCTGACACAGGGAGAACACACCACACTCCTCACAGACAGTCACCCGGAGGAAACCCACGCTGACACAGGGAGAACACACCACACTCCTCACAGACAGTCACCTGGAGGAAACCCACGCAGACACAGAGAGAACACACCACACTCCTCACAGACAGACACCCGGAGGAAACCCACGCAGACACAGGGAGAACACACCACACCCCTCAAAGACAGTCAGCCGGAGGTAACCAACGCATCTCACCATTTGCTGATCTCCAGGTTGTTTTTTTTGTGCTGGAAACCAGTCTAATGTGTTTATATAACTACAATGTCAGTAAATGTGTAAAAAAAAAAACTAATTGTCTCAGTCAGACATGCTAGGCTTCCTCTCTGTCCGCCCATGGATAAGAAACTGCAAAGAGCTCTCCAAATGTTGAAAATTATGCAAAGAGATGAGGATGTTGCTCTATCCCTGATCCAGAGGTGGGTACTATTGACTTATGTTTGCTTATATTATCTAGATTGAAATGGACTCCAAATTCAGGAGAGTGCTAACTGTGTGAATGTAAACACAGAGCTAATGTGCTAAAAAAAAACTGAACAACTTGAGTTACAAATGAGTTTCTGTGGTAATTCAAACAGTGAATAAAAACTTACATTTCAGCCACCTACCAACAACAGTCACTTTCTCTTTAAACCTACCATTCCACCGTAGAAGACACAGTGTTTCTGAACGTAAATAAACCAGAGAGAACTGCAGTAACCAGGCGGCACGGTGGCGCAGCAGGTAGTGTCTCAGTCACACAACTCCAGGGTCCTGGAGGTTGTGGGTTTGATTCCCGCTCTGGGTGACTGTTTGTGAGGAGTGTGGTGTGTTCTCTCTGTGTCTGCGTGGGTTTCCCTTGGGTGCTCCGGTTTCCTTCCACAGTCCAAAAACACACGTTGGTAGATGGACTGGAGACTCAAAAGTGTCTGTAGGTGTGAGTGTGTGTGTGTTGCCCTGTGAAGGACTGGCGCCCCCTCCAGGGTGTATTCCCGCCTTGTGCCCAATGATTCCAGGTAGGCTCTGGACCCACCGTGACCCTGAACTGGATAAGGGTTACAGATAATGAATGAATGAACTGCAGTAACCCACAGTCGTAGACGTTCCCTTTAACTGAGTTATTCTGAAATTCAATGCTACATGCACTGACACAGCAACTATATTTACATTGAATGGAAAAATATTAAGATGTTATTATTTTACTTTCATGACTTGGAACCTTTTTTAAACATGTTTAGCAAACAAGCACATTCTCTTTACTCTGTTATCCTCTCTGGTCCAGGACTGTGATCACAAAGAGTAAAGAAATGCCCAAAACTGCCCCTTCCAAACTACATTGGGAACAACTTTTATTCAGCTTCAGATGACCTCACATCAGAAAGGAGGAAGACCAGGAGCTCAGTAGGCCAATGCAATATGACACTGAACTGATCAATATCTTGTGATGTCCACAATAAACACCAAATCACAGAGACAAAGAGGCCTTTCATTCCATTAAAAACCTTTCATAACATTTCTTAGGTATGTTCTCCTACTGAGTCATTACACCTCACAGTAATCAACCAAATCTCCAGAGTCTTTGAGCTGTGTGTTATTCAGCCAATAAAATCCCGGAGATACATGGTGGGTCATATATGGTTCAGCAGTTTGTTTCAGGGCCTGAGTGTGATCATGGTTCCAAGGAGTGAGATTTTCTGCCTTGTTTTATAAGGAGCTCTCTGCCTTGATTTTTTATTTTTATTTTTTTTCCTTATGTACTATTTTCTAATGTAGAATTAAGTGTTCCAATTCAGGGACCCAGTGGAGAACTTATAGAAGGTTATCAAAAGATATATATTCTGTCTCTATCCACATGTAATGTCAAAATTATGTAAATTAGGATGTTTTGGCATATACTTACTCTTTTAGCAAAATAACATTTTTATTTGCTTTATTAATAACATTTTTAATGTGTTTTTTGTGTCTTATTGCAACTGTACAATGTATTTTTGCCTCTGTAGTTAACCCATCTGTCACAGTGTACACAGTCTAGGGTTGCTAAATTCTTATTTGGGAAACTTACTATGGGAATTAATGGGAATTAACGGGAATACAATTGGAATATTTGAAGCTAAAGGTGAGAAACTTGCATATAGATGGTAAAAAAATATACTGAAGCATAATCTTGGCTAAAAAAATGAGATATGATACTAAAACTGTTGAATAGCAAAGCTCCTCAATCCCAGGCACAGGGCACATTACACACTGAAGGGCTACTGAGACCACACCCCCTGCAGGCGCTGTTCATACCTCCATCACATGTACAGCATATGTCCAGATGATTTTAAGAAACCTGGCACTCACCAAGGCATCATGGTGGTGCAGCAGATAGTTGGGTTCTTTTTATTGTTTTTTGATTGTTCAATGAAAGAGTTAAGCATTTATAAAGTCCTGCTTGTGACTATGTGTCATACTTATTATTTATATTGACATGCCTTCATGTCTGCTGTTGAGAAAAAACACAGTACATTAATGATAGTGTATGATATAGTTCCTTTAAATTATCCAATATTTTCAATAAATTCCCAAAGTTCACAAAACTTCCATGGAAAGTTTACATTTTGGAATATTTAAAGTTCTGGAGCAACAGTTCCCATGGAAAGTTACAGGTAATTTACTGGAAATTTATCAGAAATTGTCCACCCCTTTGCAACCCCAGAACACACACACACAAACACACGGTTTGCCCAGGGCACCTTCACCCTCAGCCGTCCCCAACCCCTTCTTCCCCCACCACCACATACAGTTATGTGTGAGATGACTGAAATCCAACATTTTAGCCAGTTTGCTTTTCACCTCAGAGGAGGCAGGCTGCTCTGTCTCTCCTAGGACACCGTTGATCTTAAGTAGTTATCACCATTCTCAGTTTGCTCAAAGTCTGATTACCTCCAACTCTTATAGGTAACATACAAAACACTTCTGAAGGCACTGGACACCTCTCCAAAAATACTCTCCCACTGCTTGTTGTAGATGACACTGAGAAATTTAAATGGTGGAAATGTTGCACAATATATAGACCTCAGATGCAGGAGTTCATTCTGAAACCCAAATGTCAAATCCTTGTTATGTTTTCTTGCCAGTGCTTGTCCTCGTTGTTTAAATTTCACAAACGTCTTCAGAGGGCAGTCCTGTGGTGCAGGTAGTGTCACCGTCACACATCTCCAGGGTCCTTGGGTTGGTAGGTGGACTGGCGACTCAAAGGTGTCCATAGGTGTGAGTGAATGTGTGAGTGTGTGTCGCCTTGCTAAGGACTGGCGCCCCCTACACGGTGTGACCCAGCGTTGCACCTAGTGAATCTGGGTTGGCTGGACAACCTTGGATAAAAAATAACAGACAATGAATGAAAAAATCTCAACCATATCTTCAATTCAATCCTAGGGAGGTCTTAGGCAACAAGAAGACCAACTTGTTGGGTAAGTCCTGGATTTAATCTAACAATGATTATGCTGCCTCCATATACATAGTAGTATTCCTGTACTGTGAGAAGGACAAGGGAATTTAAATATCTTGAAATATTTCGTGAGCCCATTTGCCTCAGACTTCACTTGTTAGATTGCACTTCTATTGCTTCCGTGACTGGAGACAAGTGAGTCGCAACAACACGAACACTAGCAATGAGGGAAAACAATTGAGTATCTGAGGGACAATGTGAAAACCTCCTGTGTGTTTTTTTCCCTAGAATGACCATCACTCTGGACTTGCCTTAAAGAAAATGTACAGCTGAGTATCAGAGCTATGATAAGACTCTGCAGCACTAACACCATACAGACTGAGAGTGTGAAAAGCACAGAGGGAATGTTGTAAGAGAACTGGTTTAAAAAAATATGAGCCTTTGCCATCTGTCATTGTGCAACATTTTTGGCCTCATCTTCTACATGTAACAGATACTGGAGGTGAATGGGTTTTTAGCAAATCAACAATTGATGAAAACTATTTAAGATCAAGGATAGACAGTGCAGCCTGGCACTCGTCTCCAAATTCAATGTTGTGTCCAAAGGTCTCAGGCCTGGCCTTGGACTGTTCTCTCACATCTGCCCCGTCTGCTAATAAAGCAAAGTTGATAGTAAAAGTTAAAAACTATCAGTGTCTTAGGCCTTTGCCTTGGATCCAGCAGGTGCTTTGATAATAAGACTCACTTTAAGAGCCTTTGTTCATAAAAAAGCGTATGTGGGATATTTACTAGAATTCTGCACTACAGTGGCATTCTTCATCATCACAGATAAGCTTTCTCAGGCCTCACAGAGCACATAGGCCAAATCAGAGAGAACCAGTTCAGTCCCTTTAAATCCTACTTGCTGCCCAAGTGATCGGCTAACACCTACACACTTGGCATAACTCATGTGTCCCCATTATGGATTTGCTCTTTCGCTGTGTTTGTTTTGTTTTACTGAATGTTTGGATTGTGGGTTAAGTACATGCACATTAATCATCAATCACAATCACTCTCTCAGACATGAAATCTTGTATTGGAAAAAAAAAATTAGTTTCAGTTACAAATTATTGTATTGACCCCAAAGATGAAATATTTTAATGGCACTTTCTGCTATAACTAAAAAAGTCACATTGCATTTGGCACAAGTTTTTTTCCTGTTGTTCTAGTATTGATCATAGCCCCCTACCCCTCCCTGACCTCTTGAAAATGGTTCAAAGGACATTTTAGTTACTAATATGCCACTTGCTGCATGAGATGTCAGCTCATATCCTCACTGTGTGAACAACACTTCAAACTACTTAGCGATGGCTGTGGTGGAGGAGCTTCTTCCTGTTACCAGCAGAAGTGCATTGCTTGGTATTTTGTTGATGCTTCTGTCTGTTCTTTACTTCTTCTCCTCTCGCTCCAGGTCCCAGAAAAAAGAGAAGGAGCCTCCTGGACCAAAGCCACTGCCAATCCTGGGAAACCTTCTCCATCTTGACCTCAAGAGACCCCACCTCAGCCTCCTGTCGGTGAGTGTCTTATTTACCGCACTCACTTTGTGTAAGAGGGATTTATCGGTCAGTTAAGTGTTGTAGCCATTGACCTACAAAAGGTTTACTGACCTCGTCCTCTTTGAAATGGTATTAATAGGAAGTCTTCTAATATTCTGGGAAGGCTTTTTACTAAAATATGAGCCATTCCTGTGAGGATTTTTCTGCATTCAGCCACAAGACCATTAACATAGTCAGGTACAGACACAGGATTTTTAATTCTTGATCAGGAACAACTCTCCATCTCATCCCATTATTTTACACCCCTTGCCAGAGCTTGGCATTAAACATGGTGACAGTTTCATGCTTTTTTATGGAAATTATTCAAGCTTTGCATATGTAAAAGTCAAATGTTTATGTGCATTCTTTGTCCTTCCCAGTGGTTTAGTTCACCTGGTGATGGGTAGCATGTTTATAGAGGATTAGAAGTGAAGGAAACTTGACATAAAGTTCACTCTAATGTAGAATACACTGTTATATTGTTAATAGTTAACTGCGAGCTAGACAGACGAACACTGATGCTTGTCTCCTGCTGTCTTTCTTAGCGCCATCCGCTCCTCTATTTCATGTTCTCATACATATGCATCGCATACAGCAGTCTTAACCAGCCATTTACAGAGCCTCTGCAGTTCTAACAATTATTTATTATAGCTCTCACACATACAAAGCCTCACTGGCTGTAGTTTTGACTATTGAACAACATTCAGGTAAAGAAGCTGAGCAAGATATAGTGGGTTTCATAGATTATAAAACTAGATTATCACTGCATTGGCACTTTCCAAGACAACTGTCTGTGAATAAAGGTCATCACTCCATCCACAAATGCAAGTTATTGCAAAGAAGAAAACATATATAAAAAGATCCAGACACCATGTTCTCTGGGGCCAAGATGGACTGAGGCAAAGGGGAAAGTGCCCTGTGTTTTGATAGATCAAAATGTAAAGTTCATTCATTAATTGACCGTAGCCTCTTATCCAGTTCAGGGTCCCGGTGGGTCTGGAGTCTACCTGGAATCATTGGGTGCAGGGCAGGAATACAACCTGGAGTGGGCGCCAGTCCATCACAGGGCAACACACACACTCACACACAGACACTTTTAAGTCAGGACTTGAACCCGCATCCTCCATGTCCCTGAAGTTGTGTGACTGTGACACTACCTGCTGTGCCACCGTGCTGTCCAAAAAGTCCCGTTTACACGTGTCCTGTATGAAAGCCAGGTCCTTGATCCGCATTCCCGTATGCTACAGGCTGTTCTGTCCTGCTCAGTCTTTATTAGATGAGGGGATATATCCCTCAATGCTTAAGGTGTATGTGGCAGCGGTAGAGTGCCACCTGGTTACATCTGATGGACTTTCGCTCTTCGGTCTCCACATTGGCACCTTCCATTGGTTCTGGACACAAGGATACCACCTTTTCTGAACCAGACAATTGTCCTCCCTGAATATGAAGATGACTCTGATGCCAGGGCTCTTTACTATGCCTTGTTTGAGCCCTAAGGGTTTTTGTGTCAAATACAGCCAGCATTCAGAAAAATAATCAATTCATTGTTTGCTTCACTCCTGCCAAATTAGGGTCAGCACTCTCCAAGCAGGCGGCACGGTGGCGCAGCAGGTAGTGTCACAGTCACACAGCTCCAGGGGCCTGGAGGTTGTGGGTTCGATTCCCGCTCCGGGTGGCTGTCTGTGAGGAGTTGGTGTGTTCTCCCCGTGTCCGCGTGGGTTTCCTCCGGGTGCTCCGGTTTCCTCCCACAGTCCAAAAACACACGTTGCGGTGGATTGGCGACTTGAAAGTGTCCGTAGGTGTGACTGTGTGAGTGAATGTATGTGTGTCTGTGTTGCCCTGTGAAGGACTGGCGTCCCCTCCAGGGAGTATTCCCGCCTTGCGCCCGATGATTCCAGGTAGGCTCTGGACCCCCCGCGACCCTAAATTGGATAAGCGGTTACAGATAATGGATGGATGGACTCTCCAAGCAACGGCTATCCAAATGGTTTGTGGCCACTTGCCACCAAATGCCCATCCACACACAGAGTCATAATGTCTGCACTGTAAAACAAAAATCTGGTAGCTGTGGTTGCCAGAATGTCACCGTAAAATATACAGTCATGTTTTCAGCAATCATAAATTTTACACTGTTTTGTTTACAGTACTTTTCTGTTAAAATAACATTTATCCACTGTAAAAAAAGCCATAGTATTTAAATAAAAATAACAAAGAATCATGGTTTTGCCGTAAAATTAACATGTAATATGTGTGACAAATGAGAGAATGAACACTGAGATATAGCCGTATTTAGAGACAGAGCCAAACCACATCCTATAATCAGCCCTTAAAAAGAAATACAGCCGAAAGGGACCAAAGTAATGTGTGATATCTGGGTCCAGCACTCAAACACAGGCTGATGGTGAACTTTCCTGACCAACACACATCTCGTCACAACATGCACAGAAACACACACACACACACACACACAATAATCACCCCAATGTAACCCAAAATCCAAAAGTCTCAAAGACAGAAAAAACAAAGAAACTCACAGAAAATATGGAGAAGCAAGGCATGCTGGGAGCTCCCTAATGAGTCTCAGCTCCTCCCAGTACTTGGACACTTGTACCATCCCTAATGGACTGTGTTTAACTTTAAAAAGTATTAATGGTATTTCACTGTTACAGAAGATGTTTTCAACCTTTTTAGAGTTTACAGTCATGAACTGTCATGGTTTTACAGTTTTCCACCGTAAAATTCAGATATTTTTACAGTGTGGAGTGTTGCAACATCTTGGATCTCACGCCAATGTGTTTCCCTGCTGGAGATATGCGCAGCGGCTACATGTTCATTGTTGTGCGCTTTATCATTTTCTTGTTTGTTTCAGACCAAAGACACCGAACTACACGTCTGAACATTGTTAAAAGAAAATAAAAAATCTTCCTAAGTGACTGTAGTTCTGTTTCTGTCTGCAGATGTCAAAACAATATGGCTCTGTATTCACTGTGCATCTTGGTCCAAGGAAAGTGGTTGTCTTGTCAGGATATGAAACCATCAAGCAGGCCCTGGTGAACCGTGCAGAGGAATTTGAAAACAGAGACCTTAACCCTTTATTTACTGAATACAACCAAGGATACGGTAAGGCAGTCAATTTGTCAGTGATTTTATTTGTGTGGGATTTCTAATTCTCATGATGTATTCACTGAAGCATTGGATATTTCCATTATTTTACACATTTTTATTCAAGCATAATGTTTTATTCTGGATCTACAGACATAAGTAGATATATTACATAAAAGGAATAAATAAATCTGCTTTAATTGATGTGTTTTAATCAGTGAGCTACAAGGAACAATACAGAAATATGAGACAGTTTTCCATTTTCTGATCAACTGCAGGAATTTTGTTTTCCAATGGGAAGAACTGGAAAACTATGAGACGCTTCACTCTCTCCACTCTTCGAGACCTTGGGATGGGCAAGAAAGGGAGCGAGGAGAAAATCATAGAGGAGACATGTTACTTGAGAGAAGTGTTTGAGCAGTTTAAAGGTAACATTATGTCACCGAACGTATAGATATTGTCAGCACAGGAATATACAATCCCATTAAGTAAATGTCAAAGATAAGTCTAAAATCAGGTCTAAATAATATAATACAGGTGTTCTGTCCCTGTTGTACTTGGCTTACCAACTTGACAGACAGCTAACACAGATGGAACTAAAAGAAGTAGGAACCAAAGGTGACTAGTCATTGATGTTTTACTTGTACATTCAACCGAAACACAAATAATAATGGTATTATTAAGTCAAATCAAATCAAATTTATTTGTATAGCGCTTTTTACAACTGATGTTGTCACAAAGCAGTTTCACAGAACTATGGTAAAGAAAAAGTTTTGACATGAAATGTACAAATGTTAAGAATGTAAAAATCCCCAGGTGAGGGAAACCAGGGGCGACCGTGGCAAGGAAAACTCCCTCAGAGATGAGGAAGAAACCTTGAGAGGAACCAAGGCTCACAAGGATGGACCTGTCCTCTGGTCAATCTACTGGTAATAATAGTCAGGAGTCTGTGAAAACTTCAGTTTACGGGCAACTCCAAGGCACTTGTCTCAGTTTACTTTAATTCCCTGTGTCCATGGACCCCCTGGATCTGCCACCTTTATCTATGGGGGAGCATTAATTACCAAAAGATAAACTAAACAAATGAGTTTTTAGCCTAGATTTGAAGATTGCGACTGTGTCTGAGTCCCGAACATTTTCTGGAAGATCATTCCAGAGTTGGGGGCTTTATAAGAAAAGGCTCTTCCCCCAGCTGAGGCCTTCAGAATTCTGTGAACATTTAAAAATCCAGTATTCTGTGATCTGAGTAAACGTGGAGGCTCATAATAGGAAATAGTATCTTGAAGGTATTCAGGAGTGAGCCCATGTAGAGCTTTAAATGTTAGTAACAGAATTTTGTAATTGATATGGAATTTAACAGACAGCCAATGAAGTGATGATAGAACTGGGCTGATATGTTCAATTTTTCTAGTTTTAGTGAGGACCCTGGCTGCAGCATTTTGAACTAGTTGAAGTTTTCTTAAATTGCTGCTGGTGCATCCTGACAGTAGTGCGTTACAGTAGTCAAGCCTTGAAGTAATAAAGGCATGTACTAATGTGTCTGCTCCTGAAGGGATAAGGCATTTCTAATCTTAGCGATGTTGTGAAGATGTAAAAAAGCTGTCCTAGTGATAACTGCCTATGTGTTGATCAAATGATAAATCCGGGTCAATTATGACACCAAGATTTTTTGCTGCTGAACCAGGTTTAACTGGAAAGTGAGCGAAATTTAAAATTAAATCTGATCATTTATTTCTTGACACTTTGGACCCAAAAACAGGACTTCTGTTTTGTTACGGTTTAAAAGGAGGAAGTTACACAACATCCAGCCTTTCACGTCTTTTACACAGTCCTCTATTTTCTTTAATCTGTGTTTGTCAAAGGGCTTGTCTGAAATATACAATTTCGTGTCTCCTGCGTAACAATGGAAGTTAATGTCATGGTTTCTTATAACTGTGCCTAGTGGTAACATGTATAATGTACGTAATAATGGTCCTAAAATACTGTAGAGCCTTGTGGAATTCCAAATCTTACTGTAGAATAGTTTGAAGATAAATCATTTACTTTTACGAAATGATAATGTTCCGTTAAGTACGATTTGAACCACGATAGGGCTGTCCCTGTGATTCCAACCATGATTTCTAACCTTTCTATGAGAATATTGTGGTCTATTGTATTGAAGGTTGTGCTGAGGTCGAGAAGCACCAACAGGGATACGTGGCCTTGATCAGAGGCAAGAAGAAGATCATTTGTTATCTTAGAGCTGTCTCTGTACTATGATGTGGCCTGAATCCAGATTGGAATTTTTCATATAAATGATTCTTATATAGATATGAACTGAGTTGTTGGGCCACGGCTTTTTCTAAGATCTTGGATCGAAATGGCAAATTAGAAATAGGCCTGTAATTAAACAGTGTACTAGCTTCAAGGTTTGGTTTCTTGATCATAGATTTAATAACTGCTAGTTTATAAGCTTTGGGTACATGGCCCAGGCTAAGGGATGAGTTTACTGTAGTTAAAAGAGCATTGATAATAGCTGGTAGTACTTCTCTGAGTAACTTTGTGGGAATTGCGTCATATGCAAGTTGTACAGTTTGTGGAGGTGATAATCTTCTCTAGTTCTAATTGTGGGAGTGGGTAAAAGGTTTCAAGGCTTTCTTTTACAATTACATTATGTTTTAAATCAGTCACATCAAATGACAGCCAGGTCAGATGTAATACTTTGAGTTCAGTTTGTTGTCTAATATTCTCAATTTTATTATTTAGAAAGTCCATAAAGACTTTACTGGTGGGAGTTGCTGGAATTAGTTGTTCAGTACCTCCCTGATTTTTTCTGGTAGTTCTGGAAAACACAGTAAACAGTGCTCTAGGATTATTTTTATTATTGGAGATCAGCGAGGTCAGATATGCTGAGCGAGCTTTAGTAAGGGCATTTCTATACTCTATAAGGCTGTCCTTCCAGGCAGAGTGGAAGACTTCCAGCCATTGGGTCTGACGGAGTGGGAACTAGGGTTTTCTATAAATTGTAGAGTGGTAGATGGTTTTATAAATATATATAATAATATACATATATAATAATAAATATTATAATGTTTACCAGTGAGCATCTTTTAGATTCTTTGAAGCAAATCCACTGCTTCATCCACAGTTGGCACTAATTTCAAACCATCATCGACATAGAAATCATGCTCAACAAAGTCTCTGGCATCCTTCCCATACTCAGCTCCTCGCTGAGCTGCTTGACAATATGTGGACCATCATTCTATAGTCATTAACATGTTTTGTGACGTCCTTATCTTAAAACCACAAGAACCGCAGAAAGTTCCTATGGTCTTTCCACACTACAAAGCTGTGGAACATCTGTTTGATGTCAGCAGTTATAGCCACTGCTTCCTTTCTGAAGCACAACAGTACTCCCACTAGGCTGTTATTCAGGTCGTGTCCTGAGAGCAGCATTTCAGGAAAACCTTTGAACTGAGCACTGGAATCAAACACCACCCTTATCTGACCTCTTTTTTCAGGGTAATAGACACCAAAGAAGATAGGTACCGTGCTTCTTCCCCTGTTCCAAGGGAGGTGCTGGCTCTGCATGGTTTTGGTCAACAAAATGCTCTTGCATTTTTTTTTTAAATTCTAGAGACCTACATAGAGACCTCAAGTGCTTTACAGCATACTCCTTATTGTTAGGAAGTTTTTGGAGAGGTTCGCGGAAGAGAAGCAGAGTTGCCCAGCTGTTGGAATAATCCATGAATACATCCTTATCCATCTTCTCTATGAACATCGGAACACCCGTCTTCTACAGATGGAGCAACTTTGTTGTCGATCTGAGTTCAGTAAAAAACATTGCTACCTAGTGTTTGCTTGTTCCTTGATTGTAAATAGGAGCAGTTGTAATGTTCATGTCACTGCAGCCCATGATAGTGACCTTCTCTTTCGCCGTGTGTATCTGGGACATGGTGTACACAAACTAGGGCAGGGGTCAGAAACCTGCGGCTCTTTGATCCCTCTGATGCGGCTCAGCTTTTGAAAATAATTGAGAATTTATTAAAATGTATTTTATTTTGGTTAGTTCATTTTCAAAATGTAATTCTATGAAGATTATGGTGATCTTGTAACATCTAAAAAACATTTTAATATTTAATATTTAAAATATTTTTGTCGCTCTTAATACACATCACAACTTCCAATGTGCGACACCTGCTAGTGTGCGGTTTCTTGAACTTTTTGACTGCTGACTGCATTTCTGTTGCATGCAGAAATGTTATTTCATTTTTCTGCAGTTGTTTAGTAATTTCATAAATGTAACACAGTATAGTTTGTTTATACAGAGCACAAAGGCAAAAAAAAAAACCCTGTTCTACGCAGTGTCATTTCATTTAAAATTTCAAAAGGGTTGTGTGGCTCCCAGTGTTTTCTTTACTGTGTGAAATGGGTCCAAATGGCTCTTTGAGTGGTAAAGGTTGCCGAACCCTGAACTAGGGCATTTGTTTGCGAGTACGTTAGTACAAAATGTACTCACGGCAACAGGCTTGTTTGCTGAGCCTAAGCAGTGCTGTCCATACGGTGCATTCTGTTGATGGTTAAGACTCTCACTTTGTTTACTTATAAGATGTCCCTACCCAAAAGGAGCAAAATTTGAGTATTTGGATATAATTCTGGGATCTCGAGTCATCAACTTTTGCAATTCATCGGGTACATGATTGCAGCCTCAGCTCTTGCAGCAACCATGTTTGCCATTGTCCGATTATGGCGTAATGACTTAGTGGATGAGCATTAAGCTACTGATCTTGTCTCACGTCTTGTTTATCTCAGTTTCTTCCATGCTTGTTGATATGCAAAGGTGAGCAATGGATACTTCTGTGTGATGCAGACTGCAATACTCTTTAGTTCACGTGTTGAGTACTAGTTAAGGATACGTTTTTTCACTGTTCTGTCCCTGTAGTATTTGGCTTGCCAACTTGACAGGCAGTTAACGCAGATGGAATTGAAAGAATAGGAACTAAAAGGTGACGGGTCTTTGATGTTTTACTTGTTTTACTGTACATCCAACCACAATTTGTGAAAATGAAACACAAATAATAATGGTATAACTTTACCAATTTAAGCAATGTGTGTGTCAATATAGCAGAGATAGCATATACTCTGGAACCATACAAAATAGGCTAGAAATGCTAACATATTTTGAAAGACAGGATTATAACTTGCTAATTGAAAAGACCTTTCTAAAATTTAACAATACATAAATAAATATCTTGACTTACAAATTATGATTTCCAGGCATACGAAAGGATGGAAGGGGATTACCAATACTACAGTATACCTCCTACAGTTTTAGTAAAAGAAATCTGACATGGCTGCTACACCATTTGGCCTATGTCACATGACTGTAACTATCCAATGAGAATTTTACTCTCTGATAAAGCCTAATATATCAACACACAATATATCAATACACATGAACGTCCACTATGTGGTGCAGATATGACAACAGCCTTGTCTAGTCTAAATATTTAATGTGGATTTGGACAGTAAAGGCTTGGATATGCTGGAAAAAGGTGGTTGCTCAATCACTTGTTTTGCCTTTCTCTTGCATAGATAGATGTTTTAGTGAAACGACGAACACTTTTCTGTGTAAATATGTTGATTATGGCACATTCTTCTTAGCTGTTAAGGCTCAGGTTCTTAAACTCGTTTCTTGTTCGTTCAGTTTTCCTTAAACTGGCAACTGCACGAGCTTCACATCTGGGGAGGAGGGAGACAGCTCTCTCCACTGTTTTGAAACCGAGTATAAACTATAGTTCCGATTTTAAACACTAGTATTACGGTTTGCTTGTTTAAGGGAAAGCCTCGTAATAAAGTTGTTTTGAGCAAAACTCATTACGGCTAAAACCTTTAAGAAGTTATAAATCTTTAGAGATCCCAATCACATTTTTCTTTCTTCTACTATAATAAGTATCTACTATAATATGAGCTAACTTTAGTATTTCCCTTAAGCTAGTTTGTGTATAGAGTAGTTTTAAACTTGTAAATGAAATCTCATTGGCTTTTGGCAGAACTGCCACCTTCACATTTTGTTGTTTATTGGAGACTCCACTCTGTCGTGGCGGACAGGACACACACTTCCTTTATTTGATTGTTTGGACAATATTGCTTAGTGTTGTTTTAATTCAGTAATTTTATTTTAAGTACATCTTAACAATAATTCATTTCCTTCCAATGTGTAAGGATTAGAAAAGAACCATTTAGAAAAGCTGTTTAAATGATCAGAACGTTAATAATTGGTTTCTGTTTTCCAGGAAAACCATTTCGTACTTCAGAGCCGGTCAGCTATGCTGTTTCAAATGTCATCTCAGCCATTGTGTACGGGAGCAGATTTGAATACACTGATCCTGTATTCATAGACATGGTTACCCAGGCCAAGGAGAACATCAGGCTTGTTGGCTCAGCTTCTATACAGGTAACCTTCTGAATCTAAACAGAGAACTCTCATTGTGAGTGTAATGAGATGTGAAATTATTTTATTTAATTTTATTTCTTTTTATTTACTTTTTTTTTAACAGCACTGATTTTATGTGCTTGTGTTTGCCTCCAGTTGTACAACATGTTTCCCTGGCTTTGTTCTTGGGTAAAGAACCGGAAACGGATCATGATAAACCGTGAGCAATTTGTCAAGGAAGTAACTAGACTTGCGGGCAAACTCCAGGAGACCGTGAACCCTCAGGACTGCAGAGGCTTGGTGGATTATTTTTTTGTACGGCAACAGAAAGAAGAGGTATATGTTCCTTGAGCTGTGTGGAGAAATGCTGAAGTAGTGAAGCAGTAAAAGCATGCACACATTTCAAATTGCAAATGTAGCCTTTTCAACTGGTTAGATCATTCCAGAGTCTGGAGCATTCATCCATTCATTCATCCTCTGTAAGCACTTCATCCTGTTCAGGGTCATGATGGGTCCCAAAGCACTCCGTGGACACAGCACATCACATGGCATTACATATTCACCCAGTCACTCAGACACTCGCATCTGTGGACAATTTCACACACTCACCCAGTAATGTGTGGAGCCTCGTGCATGGCTCATTAAAGTTCAGACCCTTCATCTCTGGGTTCCCTGTCTGATGCTACATTCTCTTTTTTTCCTCAGGAATCAGGAGACAGAAACCACCTGTTCCATAAAAATAACCTCATTTACACTGTCACCAATCTCTTTGCTGCTGGTACAGACACAACTGCTGCAACCCTGTGTTGGGCATTTCTCCTAATGGCCAAGTATCCTCACGTACAAGGTATTAATAAAGAATACTGAACCATACTGTACCACAGAGAAGATGTTGAGGCAGGCAGAACGTTTTCCATTGCATTTGCTTTTGCATTGCATTGCACTTTAATGGTGTGCAGCACAGGAATTACATTAGAAGCAGGTGATCCCAGAGGACATGAGTCAACATGAGAGTGAGGAGCACAAAAAAGGGGGCCTTTTTCTCTCTCTCTGTTGTCCTCTTTAACACAGTGGAGTGTGTGCTGCTCAGCATCTGTAGTGAGGGGCATCGCAGTTCATACAAATGTAGGAAGGGAATGTCATGCAGAAATAAAACTGTACCCAGCTGCCATTCTCCCTCTTTGTTGTCACTGAACAGGTTTGGTTTGTGAGCACTGAGAGTCTTGAATGCTTCTTGAATTCAGACCAGGTTCAGAAGGAGATTGACCGGGTGATTGGAGGTCGTCAGGCGAGGATGGAGGACAGGAAGGACTTGCCTTATACGAATGCAGTGATCCATGAAATCCAGAGAATTGCCAACATTGTACCAATGAGTTTACCCCACACCACCACCTGTGATGTTCACTTTCAAGGCTACTTCATCAAGAAGGTTAGTCAGGAACTCTGGAGATTTATGAATCTCTCTCTCGTTATGTTTGTCTCGTATGAAAGGCTGATTTTTGGGTTTATTATATCCAGGTCTGTACCACTAACAACTCCAAAGTCAATCACACAACAGATTTGCACACTTCTGTGGCAGAGAGGGTGTAGATATTAAAGAACACAACATGCAGAGAAACAATACTTGGATCATGAAAGACAGTCTGGTATCACTGTACTGTCCTCTATTCACAGAGATGATGTGAGTAGACAGTCAGATAAACACCTTTCTTCAACCATGACCCTGAGGACCTTTGTTTAACCACAGGTTTAATGATTTCTGAAAGGGTGAAACTGCAAAAGAATACAGCCTAATATTACTCCTTTTGACAACAGATATGAGCTTTCTTGGATTAGAATATTAGTCCAAACAAGAGTTTCATATGACAGAAGTTCTCTCTAAACACAGATGATTAGCTGACATTAAATTGAATTGCAATTTTACCAGGTAAACACCTTATTAATTAATATTACTAATAACATCCCAAATCATAAAAATACTGTACAATATAAATGCAGACCCAATAAAGAGCACAAAATAATCTATAAACATACAAAGGATGCTATAGTAGCAGAGGATGAAAGCAGATTTAAAAAGTCTGACTATTCTCCACTCTCCATGTGTTAGAACCACTTCCTGAATAACTTCATTTAACAAAGACACACTATTTTGAGTCACCAAAGGGGACGCTACTACATTTAAAATTATATTGTAATTAACGGTAATAAAAATGGAACCCATGTTTTAATCCAGGATGATCCTCTGGATGATTTTTCTGAGTCCAATTAGCCATTAGAAACAACTGTAACTGCTTCACTAGAGAACTGAACTGAAATGTTCCACTGGTAGCTCTTTATGGTTTGTTCTCCACAGGGAACTTGTGTGATTCCTCTGTTGACGTCTGTATTGAGGGATGAGAATGAATGGAAGAGCCCCAACACCTTCAACCCAGAGCACTTCCTTGATGATAAGGGGCAGTTTGTTAAGCGTGAATCCTTCTTGCCCTTTTCTGCAGGTATTGTCTAATTCTTTTTCTCCACTCCTAAATGTTTAAACCATGCTGTGATTGAACAGGTTCTTTTAAAATGGCTGTACATCCATTTGATCCTACTGTGGGCGAGGGGAACTCTGTTGTTCTTCACTTTTTCATGGGGTCTCATGGATCCCTCTTTGTCTGGCCCATCCCCTACCACCAATTTGCCTTGGGAGACCCTGGGGCTAAGACCCCCAACAATATGGCTCTTACGCTCACAGTTTACAGGCCTGTAACCCCCTCCACGGCAATAAGGTGGTGATCCAAGGAATTGCCTCCCAAGTCAGGTCCAACAGTGTATTTCAAGTAAACTAAGATAGATACACACTCAGATAAATTGTTTGTAAAAGTAATCATTACTTGCAACCCTAGCCTTCTCCAATTACACCCTTTCAGTAAACCCCCTCTCCCCCAACACCACTGAGCAGTTCAGTACCTCAGAGGAGAATAAAGACAATACAGATCTGCCACATCAGCACTGAGGGCTGTGCTGCTCAGAAACACAGGCAGTGTTATCACCTGAATTAGACCCCTGCATTATAAATTTAGTTCTCAGCAATGCATTTAATTAAACAAAAGTAAATCTTGGAATGAACACTATGATTTTGTGGAAACACATTCGCTAACGGTTCTAAATGTGTCCTACTTTAACACTAGACCCCACCCCTCTGCTTTCAGGCCACAGGGTGTGTGTGGGAGAGAGTCTGGCCAAGATGGAGCTCTTCCTCTTCTTCACCTCCATTCTGCAACACTTCAGCTTCACTCCTCCACCAGGTGTGAGTGAGGAACAGCTGGATCTCACTCCAGCGGTGGGCCTCACACTTAGCCCCTGTCCACATGAGATGTGTGCAGTTGTCCGCAACGCATGAGATGTACACATTCAGCCTGATGTCAGAAGGGCACCAGAGTGAAGAGGCTACCAAATTTATTAAAACAATCTGCTTGTTTTCATCAATAGATACTAGTATAAACTGGACCCAGTGATTGATCCTGCTCTTTTCAATATGAGGACAAATTTATTACTTCCTGACTGGCTTCTCAAATTATATAATCATATCATTTGAGTTTATTGCGTTTTCTTCATTCACACTGTACTTAGGAGGCTTCTCATATTGTTCGCTTGGGCCAGACACTTTATTTTACAACTTTCGAGGATAAATAGTGGGTATGATATTTGAGGTAGGCAATCAATATAATAATTATAATAATAACAACAATTATTATGTCGAAATTTGGACATAATCATTTTTTTTTACCTATTGTTCATGTTGTAACCAGAGAAGGCATTAAAGCTATGAAAAAAGAGGCTCATACTGAATTATAACATGACCAAGTGTTAAAGAAATAAAACTATTTCAAAACTAGTCTTCTGTCTTCTTGATCACAATCAATATGAGCTTGTTACATCTAATGTCTGTTGCACCATCCCATGATGTCTAATTATAATCATATAAACAAGATAACATGTAATATATCCTATGCCAACAGCTGCAGGTCAAATGGACTGAACTTCATTGACAACTTTAACTTGTTTTTGGGAAGAGAGAACTTTTTAGGAGAGATGGACTGCACACGAACAAGAGGGGTGTTAAACTTCTGCCAGACAATCTCATTTTCTCAGTGTGTAATCTATCCACTTCTCTTGGTGGTGGCACATCAGCACCAACATCCAGGAACTCTCCTGTACAAGCTGATGACACCATGTCAGAGCCAGAACATCCTCCCTCCACTGAGGATGACCTGAGGGAGCAGCAGACACTGGACATGAGTGGCAATGACCAATTGACACCAAAACCCCAAGAGGAATCCTCCATGTCCTCTATCCCCCCCCCCTCCACATCACCCCACCTGAACCTCCCAGCAGCCATGGAGAAGCTGGTATCGGCTGGGACAAGGCTGTCACTTTACCTATCCGCCAGCCCTCAGGTGCAAAGAAGAACTACCCCAGCTTCTACTCCACCGTCATCTACTGCCACTTCTCCACTGCAGTCCCCCAGACTGTCCCCTAAGCACGCTCCATCACCACCTAGAGCACCTCAACAGAAGAGACAAGCTCGTCGACCCCCGGAAAGGCAGCTTCGCTCACGGCCAGCGACCCCCATCGCCAGCAGGAGCTCCACACAGCATCGTCAGCTGATAAGGGTGAGGAAAAGTGATGTTTTTGGGTCCTGGCTGCTGCAGTGATGATGGCAGCAGTACATGTTTTCGAAACAAGCTTGGACCTTTGGTGCCTGTAATCTCTCCTATTCCAGTACTTATCAGAGAGAAAGAACAGGGAGTTCAGGTCAGATTCTGTGAATGTAGCCAATCTACAGCATATAAAATGTGAGACAGAGATTCTGTGGCAAAGTCCACGAGTTACTAAGTTAGCTATTCTAAATATCAGATTAACATTATTCACATTTTCACATTAATTAATTAATTAATTAATTTTAAAACCATCTTCTGTCTTCTTAATCAAATCAAATTTATTTGTATAGCGCTTTTTACAGCTGATGTTGTCACAAAGCAGCTTCACAGAATTCCAGTAAGATCACAATCAATATGAGTTTGTTACATCTAATGTCTGTTGCACCATCCCATGATGACTAATTATAATCATACACAAGATAGGATGTAATATATCCTGTGCCAATCCATTAGAGCATTAGTGGCCCACCACACTCTCTTTCTATCTGCAGCCATTTCTGTTTGAATCCTACACCTCAACACTAAGGTTGCTGTGGCCGTTTATCTGACCACTAACCAGCTACATCTAACAAAATGTAATAGTATCCTACACCTACCAACTAACACTGCACAGTGTTTTAATGATAACTTATAAAAAGTAAAAAATAAATAAATAAAATGGCGTCTGGTGAAGAACCAGATCAGTTCGAACCTTTGAATGCGACACAAGAGGACAACTGGGTTTCTGCATGGGTTTTTTCAAGTGCTCTGGTTTCCTCCCAGAGCCCAAAACAAATGTTGACAGGCTGTGTGAAATGGTGTAAGTGACTGGGTGAGTGCACCCTGTCCATGGTGTGTTCCTGCATGAGTCTGGGTAGCTAATGGACACACCGCCTAGAGAAAATGAGTGACAATGAGTGAATAACATTACACAAAGATAAACCTGGGTGAACACTCCAGTCCTGAGTACCTCAGCATCCATCCATCCATTATCTGTAACCACTTATCCAATTTTAGGGTCGCGGGGGGTCCAGAGCCTACCTGGAATCATTGGGCGGATTCCTACCTGGAATACACCCTGGAGGGGACGCCAGTCCTTCACAGGGCAACACAGACACACACACAATTACTCACACACTCACGGACACTTTCGAGTCGCCAATCCACCTGCAACGTGTGTTTTTGGACTGTGGGAGGAAACCGGAGCACCCGGAGGAAACCCACGCGGACACGGGGAGAACACACCAACTCCTCACAGACAGTCACCCGGAGCGGGAATCGAACCCACAACCTCCAGGCCCCTGGAGCTGTGTGACTGCGACACTACCTGCTGCCGCCCCCCTCAGCATCCAGTGTGTTCTAAATATACACCTGGGTTTATCCATAAAGCAGGGGTTCAGAGTTAGCGGAGTGAAGTAATCCCAACGCGAGTGTCGTCCAACAGAAGTGTCTCTTACTTGACTCTCTTTACCTTTGTGGTGGAAAATTATGACAGAAATAAGAAAACTGAGTCTCTGAGTCGGCATCAAGTGAAAGAACAATTTATTGAAGTAAGGCACACAGAATACACTGGAGTTTACTTGCCCTCATCTCCCCTAACAACAAGCTTTATACCCTTTTTCCTCTGCCTGGTTACAATAGCTTTTACCATTTCACATCAAACACATTCCGATGTATTCTGTTCTCAGTCCCACTACTCAAACTGGTTTCAGTCAGTTTCGGTTATCTCCTCTCTGAGGCCTGGAGACAAAAGGAATTGATTAAACAGAGAGTGTCAATACACTGTTGTTTGAAACACACGCACACACATAAGCTTGCTGTTCACACTGAGAATTGAGGAATAAAACGATTCCAGTTACATGGTCATTGCTGATTAAAAATAATAAACAAAAATACCTTTATTGATTATGAATCATTTCAATGAACAGATTCCATCACACCGGACGTAGTTGTGTTAGGAACTGGAACAGAACAAAACCCGGGGCTGGCTGAGGGTCCATGAGATCTGGGGGACACTTTACCATCTCCATTGCTCTGATATGTATTTCTATCAATGTTTTCTATGCATTAGCTTTTGTTCTTGTAAAGCACTATAGATATTTATAGATTTATAGTGTAAGCACTATACATATAATGTATTATTATTAACGGGTCTCCTACAGGGCTGGCCTAGAAGAGGCATTTTCTCTTAAACCTGGATCAGACTACACAATATTTTTGACTTTCACAAAGTTCCCTATATTAGCGCTATGAATTTGTGCCATGTCTTGGGCAGGAGAAGCCCAAGGATGTCAATCCTGGCTACAGAAGCGCTGTGTGCTGCTGGAAGTTTTTTATTCCAAACAGAAAAAGAAGAAAACACAAAAACAAAACTTTTTTTTTCCTCCTTCTTCACTTTATTCCTACCAGTGATCATTAGAGCCGTAGATATTTGTACCAAGCAGTAAGATGTTCCTGCCTAATTATTTTAGTGCAGCGCAGTGTTATGTTGTCTAATGTAGAACAAAAAATGTTCTCTGTGCTCGTTTACTGAATGTGTTGTCTTCAATGTTGCTGACTGTACATCTGTTTATACATTATTCACAGAACTGTTCTCTGGGAGTTGTGTGTGTGGGACCATGACTACTGCTGGGTGCTCGCTCTAATACGGCTGATACATGCAGCTCTGGAGCGATCATTGCTCACACTCATGTGCACACAGGACAACAGCCCCATCTCACTTTGCACTTCGCAGACTAAGATACTAACTATAAATATACACTTGCCTTTGCGCACAAGTGAATAAATCATAATATCATTTATGGAAACAATATATACAAAGGTTCACCATAAAAGTTTCTAAACAAGCCCCATGTGTAAATGCAATAAAAATAAGATAAAGTAGGTTATATCCACACCAGATATCTAAATTAACTCTTTTTAACCATGATAACATTTTATGATCGGAATCTCAAATTGTTTAATGCATGATCATGACTTAAGAAATCTGTGTTTTATATATATAGTTATATTGCACTGGGCCTCCACATTTAACTCGTTGTGGTGAACACACACATCAGTGTATGAACAGTTTGTAAAGTCACGCCTCCCACCGAGAGGAATCGGCTTTCTCTCGCTTTTGCATTGTTCTCCTTCACTTGAGGACTCCGATTCCCAGAACCCTCAGCAAAGCCACGTGACCACGCCCACCAATCAGAGACCTTTCCTATGAATGCTCCAAGTCCCTTCAATAATACAAACGCTTGTTTCTCACGTTCAGTTACTGTTTCTTGTTCACTTCAGACTACTTAGCGATGGCTGTGGTGGAGGAGCTTCTTCCTGTTACCAGCAGAAGTGCATTGCTTGGTATTTTGTTGATGCTTCTGTCTGTTCTTTACTTCTCCTCCTCTCGCTCCAGGTCCCAGAAAAAAGAGAAGGAGCCTCCTGGACCAAAACCACTGCCAATCCTGGGAAACCTTCTCCATCTTGACCTCAAGAGACCCCACCTCAGCCTCCTGTCGGTGAGTGTCTTATTTACCGCACTCACTTTGTGTAAGAGGGATTTATCAGTCAGTTAAAGACAAGGTTGATTATTAAAATATGATTCAGATGATATTTTCTCAGCATTTGCTGCTCTCCAGTGCTTGTGTGCTTGAAACCGGTCTAACGTGTTTACGGAACCCTAGCGTTAGAAAATGAGTAAACAACAAAGAGGCTTAGTCAGACGTGGTACCCTTCTCTGTACTAACTGCAGAAAAACGGTAAACAGCTCTCTGAACGTTTAAAATCATGAAAAGAGATGAGGATGCTGCTTTATTCCTGCTCCTACAGGTTACATTTTACTGTCATTAAACAGAGGGACCTCTTGGCTATCAGATGTATGATTTTGGTAGAATTTCACTGTGTACATTTCTCATAAACACATATTACATACGTACTGATATGGATTTCTCAAAAATTACCCATAATGCCTAAACCATTCCACTGTTATTAAACAGAGGGACCTCTTGGCTATTAACTGTATGATTTTGGCAAAATTTCACTGTGTACTTTTCTCATAAAAAAATGAGAAAAGGGTCTCATAAAACCCCCCCAACTCCAACATCCTAACAACTTGAACGTTAATAATTATCAAAATTATGAAGAACTTGAATTACTGTGTATTTCCAGATTCTGTTTAAAAACAGCTGTGCAGTCTGCCTTCCAAGCATCACAGAAAAACAACTGTAACTCAAATGCTTTTGCCATATGATATGAAAATGCACAAGGTCCTTTCCCATGGGCTTCAGAAAATATCTTTCTTATCTATGCGAAGCATATACAGTGAAATTCTGTCAAAATCATACAGTTGATAGCCAAGAGGTCCCTCTGTTTAATGACAGTACAATGGTTTAGGCATTATGGGTAATTTTTGAGAAATCCATATCAGTAAGTATGTAATATGACTTTATGAGAAACGTACACAGTGAAATTCGACCAAAATCATACATCTGATAGCCAAGAGGCCCCTCTATTTAATGTCAGTGGAATGGTTTAGGCATTATGGGTAAATTTGGAGAAATCCATATCAGTAAGTATGTAATATGTGTTTTTGAGAAAAGTACACAGTGAAATTCTACCAAAATCATACAGCTGATAGCCAAGAGGTCCCTCTGTTTAATGGCAGTGGAATGGTTTAGGCATTATGGGTAATTTTTGAGAAATCCATATTGGTAATATTCAGTATGTGTTTATGAGAAAAGTACACAGTGAAATTCTACCAAAATCATACAGGTAATAACCAAGAGGTCCCTCTGTTTAATAACAGTACAATGGTTTAGGCATTATGGGTAATTTTTGAGAAATCCATATTGGAATGTATTCAGTATGAGTTTATGAGAAAAGTATACAGTGAAATTCTACCAAAATCATACAGGTAATAACCAAGAGGTCCCTCTGTTTAATAACAGTACAATGGTTTAGGCATTATGGGTAATTTTTGAGAAATCCATATCAGTAAGTATGTAATATGACTTTATGAGAAATGTACACAGTGAAATTCTACCAAAATCATACATCTGATAGCCAGGAGGCTCATCTGTTTAATGTCAGTGGAATGGTTTAGGCATTATGGGTAAATTCAGAGAAATCCATATCAGTACATATGTAATATGTGTTTATGAGAAAAGTACACAGTGAAATCATACAGCTGATAGCCAAGAGGTCCCTCTGTTTAATGACAGTGGAATGGTTTAGGCATTATGGGTAATTTTTGAGAAATCCATATTGGAATGTATTCAGTATGAGTTTGAGAAAAGTATACAGTGAAATTTTGCCAAAATCATACGGCTGATACCCAAGGGGCCCCTCTGTTTAATGACAGTGGAATGGTTTAGGCATTATGGGTAATTTTTGAGAAATCCATATTGGTAGGTATTCAGTATAAATCCATGAGAATGTTATACAGTGAGGTCCCTCTGTTTAATGACAGTAAAATGTAATCTGTATTTCTACATGTCCACCAGGATTACTATTCAAAGCCAGTTAAGTGTTTATAGAAAAGTTAAAAAAAATACGTAAATATATGAAATAATCAAAGCGTGTTTTGCCTCTTTAAAGTGATTTAAAACGAAATATATTCCTAATGGCTTGTTAATTTTAGCCCATTTAGTCCATTTTAGCACTGCGTGCATTTATTTAGTAACAGAGACATCGCTGCTCAAACGCGGGTTTCAGACTCTCTATCTGTCCCAAAGCGGACGTGGTGTTCTCCGCAATGAAAAACCGTAATGACGCGCCTATACGTGCATTCAGATTTGAAGCGCGGATGGCTTGACCGTCAGTTTCCAAAGTGCGGATAGCTTGACTCCAGTTACAGGTTGGTAATATTGACCTATGATTTATGGAGAGAGATTAGTCTCAAAATACTTTACAAATGCGTAAATGTTAATACACAAATTAAACAAGTCACATATGTTTCACTGTTCACAAATGAATACATCACTCTGTGTCTCTCGGTCTGCAGTTTGTACAAATACAGTTACATTCATAAATGTTTTTTATAGATAAATCATAAATGCATTTGTTTAAATTCATATTCCATATTTTTGTAAAGTCGAAGTCTCGAATTTAACAGCGTCTCAAAATCCAAAAACTCGCGAGAGGAAATGAACAAATGCACGTCACTGAAAACACTTCACAGATTAACAATTTACAAATAAATGTTAAATTAGAGACTTCAGCTTTACAAAAATATACTATGTAAATGTAAACAAATGTATTCATGTTCATATAAAATGATTATATATCTATGAAAACCAAAACGCGTTCATGAATGTAACTGTATTTGTACAAACTGCAGACTGTGAGACAGAGTGTGATGTATTCATTTGTGAACAGTGAAACATGTGATTTGTGTTTAATTTGTGGATTATCATTCATGCATTTGTGAAGTATTCTGAGACTAATCTCTCTCCATATAGTTTGCTGTTTCCCATTGTTTAGGTAGGAACTCATTCTAAATTTTGAATAAAAGTAAACAGACCAAAGTGCTACAAAACGACTGTCTGTGGTAATTCACACTGTTAATAATAACTTAGACATGTTTAACTTCAGTCGTTTACCAACAAAATTTTTCTCCTCAATGTTCCCCCTTAAAAGACGCTGAGCTTATGAACGTTGTGGAAAATCATGACAAATATAAGAAATCTGAGTCGGCATCAGGTAAAACAACACTTTATTTGGAGAGAGTGCTACGCGTAGCCCCTTCTCCTCTCTCCCCGACCCGCTTAACAAACAGCATCTTTATACCTGTGGCTCTCTACCTCTGATTAACATACCATAGCTCTCATTTCTTTACCTAACATGGCTACGAGCCAAATTACCATTTGTTACTCTTTACACATTCCAATGCATTTGATTCTTGGGGGGGTTAAGACACAGTTGTTAAGACTGGTTTCAGCCAGTTTTGGTTATCTCCTCTCTGTGGCAAAGGGACAAAGAGAATTGGTGATTGGAATGTGTCAGTATTCTGTTTATCTGAAACACACACACACACACACGTCTGCTACCTACACAGAGAGCTCAAGAATAAAACAATTCCAGTTACACAAGCATACATGGTTATTTTTGATTAAAAATACCTCTATTGATTATGAATCATTTCAATAAACAAATTCCATCACAATGTAAATAAACCAGTGAGGACTGCAGTTTCCCAAAATCATAGCCGTTCCCTTTAAGTGACCTGTGCTATACGGTCAAAAGTTTAACACCTGCACTTAAACATCACTTCATAAATGGTATTAATAGGAAGTTTGTTCTCTGATTTGATGGCATTTAGTCACAAGAGCATTCTTTAGGATAGTTAGAGAAGTTGTGTTAATTCTGAAACAGCTCTTCTCTTTTAATTGACCATCCCAGAGCCTGGCTCTGCATAAAGCGACAGTTTCAAAATGTGGAAATCACACAAGCTGTGCATATAAAGCCTCACTGGCTGTATTTCTGACTGTTGAGCAAGTTTCATTTAAACAAGCTGAGCTGGATACAGTGTGTAAACTGGATCAGCTGGATATTAAAATATTTTAATTCAAACTATAATCCTGTAATGGGGAGCAGAAGACTGCTTTTTTTTTTTTAATAACTTTTGTGCTACACCACATGGGGGGGGGGGACGGGTGAAATTTGAGATTCAACCAAACTCAGCAGGTAATCAGTGTCAGTTTTGGGTGACGCGTGTATGACTCTCTCATTTAAAGGAACAGCTGATGTAATGGTGTTGTTTAGAGAGAAATTGTTGCTCTGCCAGGTTCTTTTTTATTTACTTATTTTTTGACAAAAGCATCAAACAGGCATTTCATTAATTAGAATTAGAATCACTGTATTGGCCACTATGCTTGCACACAGAGGAATTTGTTTTGTTTAACCCAATCCGTACTGAAGACTAGGGTGCAGTGAGCACACATGCCTGGAGCGGTGGGCAGCCCTAGTAGTTGGAGGTTAGGTGCCTTGTTCACAAGCTCAGTTCCCTAATCACCAGGCCACCTCTGCCCCCAGGGAAGTTTGTGAAAATGTGGTATAGGGTAATATGTCACCTTTTTATAAAGGTCTCAGTTTTGGGGTAACATTATTACAGAGAACAGGAGGAGTGTTGCCTGGCTTTTACAGTTAGAAGATGATTATAGTGTAAAAAATATTTGGTTTGAAATCATATTCCTGACCACAAGGTGTGACCACGTCATGTCATTTTCTGAAAATCCCATTCATTTCAGCCACCGAGATGTGATGCTGATTGTTTTCTATAGGCACAACTTAATTGGTCCAATGTTTTCCTGTAAATCTTGATACAGAATCTGAATAAATAATCGCCATTGGTCTCTAGCCTCATTACAGACATTCAGTGCACAGCATCAGACTTACTACATGACTCTAATCTGAACATTGCTTATGAGATATTAGTTTAATCATTTTTACATGAGATTATGTAAAGATATCCCATATCTGCACTCAACTCTGAATATAGCTCCAGGAAAACTATCCTTGGTTTTAGTAGGATGGAAAACAAAGACTCCTTTCTAAGTGAATGTTGTTCTGTTTCTTTTTGCAGATGTCAAAACAGTATGGCTCTATATTCACCGTGCATTTTGGTCCAAAGAAAATGGTTGTCTTGTCAGGATATCAGACCATCAAGCAGGCACTGGTGACCCATGCAGAGGAATTTGAAAACAGAGACATTAACCATATGTTCTCTGTCTTTAATGAAGGATGTGGTAAGGGTAAGATCCATAATAAATGTGTGTTACAAGTCAGTGTTTGTACAGAAATGACTATGAAACATTTTTTTTTTTTTTTTATGAATTTTTAAATAAATTGTTGGTGGTAACACCATTGACTCATGTCAGAGACTTAGGTTCGATTCCAGATCTGGGCAACCAGTCTGTGCTACACCAATAAGAGTCCTTAAGCAAGACTCCTAACACTGCGTTGGCCTACCTGTAATAACAGTAACTTTATAAGTCGCTCTGGATAAGAGCATCTGCTAAATGCCATAAATGTAATTTATAAAATGCCATTTGGTAATTTACATTATTTTACGCACCCTTGCTCAAGCATATTTTATACTGGGTCTACAGGCATAAGTAGATATTCCATAGATAGAAATTATATGAAATATCTGCTTTATTTAACGTTTTAGCTAATGAGCAACAAGAAATAATACAGAGCTTCAAGACAGTTTTCTATTTTCCGATCAACTGCAGGAATTTTGTTTTCCAATGGGAAGAACTGGAAAACTATGAGGCGCTTTACTCTCTCCACTCTTCGAGACCTTGGAATGGGCAAGAAAGGGAGCGAGGAGAAAATCATAGATGAGACACGTTACTTGAGAGAAGTGTTTGAACAGTTTAAAGGTAATTCAATATTCAACATTCATTCCATCATTCTCTGAAACCACTTAATCAGTTCAGGGTCACAGTGGGTCCAGAGCCTACCTGAAATAGACAAAAATAGGCAACAACACACACACACAAACCTATGGACACTAGGTAGTCGCCAATCCACCTACCAAAGTGTGTGTGTGTGGTTTTTTTTTTTTTTTCATACCATGTGAGGGCACCGGAGCACCTGGAGGAAACCCACACAGACACAGAGAGAACACACCAAACTCCTCATGTAGTCACCTGGAGCAGGACTTGAACCCACAACCTCCAGGTCCCTGGAGCTGCTCAGTTACAGGATTGCTTAACAGTGACATAAAAGTCTCATATTAAATATTTGCTTTCAGCAGAACTTTTTACAAATATCTAAAATATATTTAATGATAAAGTGAAATACGGAAGAGCAGGCCTTCAGTCAGGTGATTACTGGAAAGCATTTAAAAAGGCCACATTGCCAGAGAGACGGCAAATGATTAGTTTCATTCGCGAGCAGAAAGAGAAGGCAGTGTGCAACAGCAGCATTGTAAACAAAACAAGGCCAGTGGCTTTGCTGGGAAAACTTTGCGTACATCTCTTGTCTAGTATTCTACTTCTCAAAGTGGTAGACAGCTTACAAGATCCTTCCAACAAGGCTTCTCCCAATAGGCAGGCCATATACCATCTAAAGTGGACAGTCTCAGAACCAGAAGACATCAGCCAATAGCATTCACTGAGAGATACAGCCCTGATCCTGCCCACAAACTGTCAAAAGGGTTTTCTGAGTGTAGAAAGCGAAAAAGAGATTACATTTTTTTTTTAATTCAGAGGTATAAACCATTCAACAATGCAAAAAAAAGTCATTTCAGGAGAGAGATTATGACCAGTTTGCGCACAATTCCTCGGTCTGTGCTTACAAGTATTGCACTGGCACTTGAGAGGGTATTTATATCTGTGAAATGTTATAACGTACAGGTTTATGTTTCAACGAGGTGTTTCTGCTCCCTCTACTTTTGACATTGATGTGATGTCATAGTCACTAGGCACGAGGCAGGGATGCATGCTTTACAGGGTGCCAGTCCGTCACAGGGCACCACACTTTCACTCACGAACTCACACTTGTGGACAATTTATCACAGCCAGCCAACCTACTAATATGAATTTTTGGACTGCAGTAGGAAAGCTGAGCACCCGAAGGAAACTCTTGTTTCTTTTCAAAATGTAATGATTAGAAAAGGTTAATGATGGGTTTCTGTTTTCCAGGAAAACCATTTCGTACTTCAGAGCCAGTCAGCTATGCTGTTTCAAATGTCATCTCAGCCATTGTGTATGGGAGCAGATTTGAATACACTGATCCTGTGTTCATAGACATGATTACACAGGTCAAGGAGAACATCAGGCTTATGGGCTCAGCTTCTATACAGGTAACCTTCTGAATCTAAACAGAGAACTCTCATTGTGGGTGTAATGAAATTTATACCACTAACATTTAGTATATGTCCTTTTTTGCCTTCAGTTGTGTAACCTGTTTCCCTGGCTTTGTTCTTGGATGAGGACCTGGAAACAGATCATGATAAACCGTGAGCAATATTTCAAGGAATTAAAGATGCTTCTGAAGAAGCTGCAGGAGACCATGATCCCTCAGGACTGCAGAGGCTTGGTGGATTATTTTTTTGTACGGCAACAGAAAGAAGAGGTATATATTCCTTGTGTGGAGAAATGCTGAATTACTTTAGAACTTTGTGCACTCTGGACAAAGCAAATTATGCTTAAGAGTTATTTTAACTGAATTTGATGTTAAATGTAAAAAGGACCTTCCTAGAAATATAGGTACCCTTACAAATAGGTTTATTAAAGTGTTCTATTAGTATACTTTTACACAAGAAATAAAATGAATATACTTTCATTTATGTACTTGTCTGTGATATACTTAAAAGGCAGTGTAAGATTGTGGGGGAATTGCTGTCCTTTTTTGTTTGTTTATATTCAGAAGCTCAGCCTCTTGAGGTGGACCCATATTTCTGAGGAGCAAAAGGACCGTTTGTACATGACTTGTCTAAGTTTTTATTCACTGTTAGAATTACCACAGAAACTCATTTGAAAGTTTGGTAGCACTTTCACTCCATGTTTATTTTCATGCAGTTTGTAGTCTCTCAAATTTGGAATCAATTTCAACCAAATCATTATCCAATTAATGGAGCAGGAATGAAGCAATATCCTCATCTTTTCATGATTCTCAGTGTTTGGAGGACTCTGCTGTATTTCTATCGTGAGCAGAATGGAGCCAAGCCACTTAGTGTTTTTTAAATTTTATTTATTTTTACGTTTTTCCTCTCTGGGTTCCCTGTGTGATGCTACATTCTCTTTTTCCTTCCTCAGGAATCAGGAGAGAGAAACCCACTGTTCCATGAAGAGAACCTCAAGTACACTGTCAGCAATCTCTTTGCTGCTGGTACAGACACAACTGCTGCAACCCTGTGTTGGGCATTTCTCCTAATGGCCAAGTATCCTCACGTACAAGGTATTAATAAAGAACACAGCCATATTGTACCCCACAGAACACTCAAAGGCAGGCAGGTTTCCTGTGAATGTTGACCAAAAGTCACTGAGACACGTGATTGTCACCTGCATTAATAATGGATATAAAATATGACAGTGAATAATGATAAAGCACCTTTCAGGATACTCCAGGACACTTTCAAAGAACAAAAACATTAAGAATTAAATAAAGAAAACAGGGTAAAACACATTAAGATACGTGCATAATTAAAAAGAAACCCTACAGATTAAAACGAGTTGTAAGAGAATAACCGGACAAAACATCTGATATAATAACACCTCACTGAGACATTAATGCTATAGATTAGGAAAATGCTTTTCGAAGGTGGATAATAATGAGCAGTATCTGTGACTGCCACCTCTGATGGTCACCTACAGACCATCTATAAGAAGAAGTGCTGGTCCAAAGCCAAAAAGATGGTGAAGGACCTCAGTCGTAATCCTAATTAACATTTCACGCTTGCCATCAGGAAAGTGTTTTCACTCCCTGAATACGAACACAGAGGTTAAGAACGAGCTCCTTTCCAATCTGAACCAGGTCTAAACCCAGACCTCAGCCTACCCACATTACTGTTACTGCTTACATCAGTACTCTTACACACTGCTCACTTCTTTTCTTAGCTATAGTTTAGTATTTTTATGTAGATAACATCTCTATATATTCTGTTTCATTGATTCATTGTCTGTAAGCACTTATCCCCTGGGTGCAAGGCAGGAACACACCCTGGAGCAGGCACCAGTCCTTCACAGGGCGGTGTGGTTTTCAACCGTGGGAGGAAACCAACACAGACACAGGGAGAACACACCAAACTCTTCACCGACATTCACCCGGAGCGGGTCTCAAACCTAAGACCCTTGACAGCAACACTACCTGCTGCGCCACCGTGCCGCCCCTATTTCTATTTCATATTTCCTTAACTCTTGTGTTTTAAATCATTTCACTGCAAGTTGTATCGTGTCTAAATATATGACAACTAAAATTTTATTATGAGGGATAATGACAGCCAAGAATCATTAGAAGTTGTAGTGGTTAAAGGGAAACTGCTATCAGGCAGCAGCAGTTATGTATGAACATAAACACATACAACACAGCATCCAGCTGTAAGAGAGAACTGCCTTTCTCTCTCCTTCAGCTTTCCTCATTAAATAAACAGTGGAGAATGTGCTGCTCAACAGCTGTAGTGAAGGGCATTGCATAACCATACAAAGGGAATGCCATGCAGTTGCCGTTCTCCCTCTTTGTTGTCACTGAACAGGTTTGGTTTGTGAGCACTGAGAATCTTGACTGCTTCTTGAATTCAGACCAGGTTCAGAAGGAGATTGACCGGGTGATTGGAGATCGTCAGGCGAGGATGGAGGACAGGAAGGACCTGCCTTATACTGATGCAGTGATCCATGAAATCCAGAGAATTGCCAACATTGTACCAATGAGCTTGCCCCACACCACCACCTGTGATGTTCACTTTCAAGGCTACGTCATCAAGAAGGTTAATTTTAATTACTCTACAGTAAACCAGGTCTGAAGTACTTCACTGGTTGACGACGATGATGACAATGATCTGAAATGGTTTGTTCTCCACAGGGAACTTGTGTGATTCCTCTGTTGACGTCTGTATTGAGGGATGAGAATGAATGGAAGAGCCCCAACACCTTCAACCCAGAGCACTTCCTTGATGAGAAGGGGCAGTTTGTTAAGCGTGACTCCTTCTTGCCCTTTTCTGCAGGTATTGTCTAATTCTTTTTCTCCACTCCTAAATGTTTAAAAGTTACCATATTGTACAATCCCTCCCTATTAAGGATCTAAGTGGCGGCCACCAGGAGATCAGTGGTTAAATCAACTGGTCTTACCTCCGTCATTTGAGGCCAGGAATCACAGAGAGCACAACTGGCCTTATTTTCACTGGGAGATCCTTCCACCCCAACATCAATGCACACCTGGCATAACAGATCTGGGAGTTAGAACTGTCCTCTAAGCGTGTTCCGGTGCCTTTGTGTGTGGCTTTTTGAAAATCAGTGATGTCTGGTTTCACGTCTCGAAGGAAGTTTGTTCCGACCTCACCCTCCCTCTCGTTAGCGTGATCCGACGGAGGGAGTCTTTTCTAACTGGTGGAACTAGTCCTGGACTAAACTGGGGAACAGACTGCAATGAAACTGAAAAATCAGCATCGCTAACTGCTATAAATTTGTCCTATTTTAACACGACTCCACCCTCTGCTTTCAGGCCACAGGGTGTGTGTGGGAGAGAGTCTGGCCAAGATGGAGCTCTTCCTCTTCTTCACGTCCTTTCTGCAACACTTCCGCTTCACTCCTCCACCAGGTGTGAGTGAGGAACAGCTGGATCTCACTCCAGCTGTGGGCTTCACGCTGAATCCCTCTCCACATGAGCTGTGTGCAGTTGTCCGCAACGCATGAGATGCACACATTCAGCCTGATGGGAATTGTTAGGAATTCTGCAAGTTGTTCTGTAAGGGCATATGTTAAATTATAAAATCTGATTACCCAATATATTAAAAACCCCTTTGAATCCTGAAAAAGGGACTGTCCCCAGCCTATTTTGAGCTACATCTTTCATATTTTCATATTGAAAAACCTGTTTTTTATATAAAGTTTATTATTACATGCATTGATTAAAAATAAGTTATTTATAATTTCTACAAATAAATAATATTTTGAAACTGTCCCCAGGATTCTGTCAGGTCTTTTCACATTTATATAAAACACTCTTGAAAACATGTGCCGTGTGCCTTAACAGTTATTACTCAGAGTATGTGAGTTTATTTGACCAGTGGGAATGCAGAAGTTGAGTTTTCTCAATGAAGTGTACGAATGTAAGGTTGATTTTGCGGATGAGCTAAAGTGTAACGCTAAAATATCCCAGAAAACAATAGAAATCCAAAACATCTGAAAAGGTTTCTGAAATTTCTTGCAGTTAAAATGTCTGACCGTGAGGCTCTGTCATGTCACGCCCTGTAACAACCCAGTCACAATATGACAAACAAGACTTGACATCCTTGTGACAGAGCCCTCTCAATTTCTCTCTCTGTACTTTGCAGACTAAAATACTAACTATAAAAATGTACACTTGCTTTTGCACAAAAGTGAATAAAGCATATTATTCATGGAAAAAAAATATTTATATATATATCTTTATACAGAAATGTTCATGATAAGCTTCTAAACCAACCCCATTTTTAAATGCAATACAAATGAATTCAGTTAAAGGCTTCTGTCAGTTCTCGAGCCCAAGAAAGAAGTTGAGCATATAATTTTCACTCAGTTTAACCATAACATTTTATTGAAATCTCAAATTATTTATTGCATAATCATAATTTAACAAACTCAGTGTTTTATATATTTTGCACTGGGTCTCCACATTTAACTAAATATACACTAGTGTAATAGGGACATTAATATTTCTCAGAAGACTGTTTACCAAGCTGAGGCTATATTGGCAGCACAATCAAACCTAACTTGACCATCAAGTTAAACTGCTATGACGGCCTGGGCGACTCCATGGAAAGTATGATTGTGGGTAAATAATGGCCTGGTATATTAATCCTGTTTGAACAAAGAATGTGTAGAAAAATACCAGGAGACTACAAACTAGGTATTAAGAGAATTCTAGTACCAAAACGTACTCATGGACTCTCACAACAAACTTAGCTCTGAATTTCTTGGCTCATTACTGAAAAATTTACATTCACTGAGGGCATTACAGGGCGGCACGGTTGTGCAGCAGGTAGTGTCGCAGTCACACAGCTCCAGGGGCCTGGAGGTCGTGGGTTCGATTCCCGCTCTGGGTGACTGTCTGTGAGGAGTTGGTGTGTTCTCCCCGTGTCTGCGTGGGTTTCCTCCGGGTGCTCCAGTTTCCTCCCACAGTCCAAAAACACACGTTGGTAGGTAGATTGGCGACTCTAAATTGTCCGTAGGTGTGAGTGTGTAAGTGAATGTGTGTCTGAGTTGCCCTGTGAATGACTGGCGCCCCCTCAAGGGTGTGTTCCCACCTTGCGCCCAATGATTCCAGGTAGGCTCTGGACCCACCGGGACCCTGAACTGGATAAGCGGTTACAGAATGAATGGAGGAGTTACAATGACTACACTCAGTGAATCTGGTTCATCAAACAAACGTTTTCACAGATCAGTGGATGAAGTTTGTAAAGTCACACCTCCCACCGAGAGGAATCAGCTTTCTCTCGCCTTTACATTCGTGAGGACTCCAATTCCCAGAACCCTCAGCAAAGCCACGTGACCACGGCCAACAATCCGAGAGCTCTTCAATGAACGCTCCAAGTCCCCTCAATATTATAAAGAGCAGCATTTCTACCCCCGGGTGCTGTCAAATTTTCTGACAAATTTTTAAAACAATAAAATGAATCTCATTAAGTGCCTCACATCATAATTTGTCTTTCATGACCTTTCCTTGCCAGACTCAACACCTGAGTATGTAAAAGTTGTAATGCAAATAGCCTGCGAAATGTGTGTGGTTCTAAAGAAAGGCTCTGCAATGAAACTCTGAACCATCTACTTCTTCATCCATTGGCACCTCAGCATGGAACGTACCCCTCCCCAATCTCTAAATTGCAAGGTTGCACTGTCAGACTACAATTGGAAGGCACATTGATAACACGTCTGCAGACACCGAAGACATGGTTTTGGAAAAGATCACATCTACTGGGGAAATTGTCCTTGCTGGTTGATGAATTAACAGATGTCAAAGGTATACTCAGCTCTTGGCACAAGTTTGATTTGTAGATAGTGACCAAATCAGTCACAATGATCACGTATCATGTAACAACTGAGTGAGTATCTTGAACAGAGGGGGATTAAGCTGGAAGAACTGTATCTGTATCTACACTGAAGGAGCCAATGGTTTCATCAGTAGGGTCAGAGAACAGAACCCAAAACACCCAAACCATTCACTGCTTCCTTCACAGAGAGGTCCTAGTTGCCAAAATAACTTTCAGAGGAACAGGAGAGAGCAGTGGAAATTGTAATTTTCATCAAGGTGCAACTGTTAAAAACTCTGTTTTGAATTCTATGTGAGGAAATGGGAGCAGAGAACCATAGCTTGCTGCTACACACAGCTGTCCACTAGCTTTCTTGGGAAAGTGTAGTGGGTCGACTCAGTTAAAAGAAGAACTCGGAGCATTCCTAATAGAGTTCTCCGTATGCAGAGCTGACTGCAGATGAGCAATGGTGTGGAAAACCTGCATATTTGGCTGACATTTGTAGATATTAGTCCCATAAATTCTCCCTCTGGAGGTGGGATGACCACGGTGCAGTTGGTCCCTTACACAAATTGCATGGCTTCAGATATAAGCTCAGAGTGTGGTGCTCATTTGTTGAACAGGGCAGGTTTGAAATGTTTCCTTTGTGCAGTGAACATTTAAACAGCAGCAGAATTTCTGAGATTATCAGTATATGGATCCTCGAAGAAAGACTTAGAGAATACTTTCAATCTCAGTCTTTTGCAGTTTGACAGGGTCTGTGACTCTTGGAGTTCATGGGCACAGGAAAGCCCAAAAGACTGCCAGTTGCTCCTGTACCAGCAATAACCTAAGATCAGGGAAGATCACACATTAAAAAACAAATTTCAAGACACTGCTTTTGATAAATTTTGGATATCTTTGGAGAAAGTGTACCCCGTCATTTCAAGTTGTGCCACTGAAATTCTGCTACCCTTCTCCACCACATTTGTGTGAACTGAACTTTTTTTAGCTTAATTTACATCAAAAATAAGTACAGAGAGCAACTGAGAGCTGGGACCAGGAGCTTCATGTCATCTTCTCATCCGTTCCTGCCAGAAGAGGGTAGTGGTGTGCATCGTCCCTAGCTCAGAATTCCCATTGTTTATAAGTCACATTTTCTGTCTTATGGTTACAAAAGTCACTCATGGTGTATGTAGGCTGTCAGACAGATGCAGAGTCTACAGGTGCTGGTCATAAAATTAGAATATCATGAAAAAGTTGATTGCTTGCCCTTCTTGTGTAAGCTGTCAATGATTGACTTTTGGACAACTGTCAAGATTGTGTAGCCTACAGAACTAGACTGAGAGATATTTTAAGGCCTTTGCAGGTGTTTTGAGTTCATTAGCTGATTAGAGTATTGAACCTTTTCACAATATTCAAATTTTCTAAGATTCTGAATTTGGTTTTTCATTAGTTGTCAGTTATAATCATCAAATTAAAAAGAAATAAACACTTGAAATAAATCAGTCTGTGTGTAATGAATGATTATAATATACAAGTTTCACTTTTCGAATGGAATTACTGAAATAAATAAACTTTTTCAAGATATTCTAATTTTATGACCAGCACCTGTATATTTTTAAAGTACATTTTAGAGTTGCCATGCCATGGGTGCCATGACTGAAAAAAGTTGAGAAACGCTGATAGAGAGTATACAAACTGAGGGATAGTTTGGGTTGTTGGTAAGTATTGTCCTAGCTGTGCCTTTTGGATATCTCTGCTTGGTTTTACGATTTAGTTAATATTAAACTACTTCCTCCTTTTAACTACAAACATTGATTTGTTTTTGTTTATGAGTTACATTATGATGTTACTCAACATTCATGTTTTTTTAACAGAACTCTCTAAAGTATGGGTCATAGGGCATTTTAGTTCCTTATATCCCACTTGTGGCCCGAGTTGTCAGCTCATATCTTCATTCTGTGAACACTTCAGACTACTTTGTGATGGCTGTGGTGGAGGAGCTTCTTCATGTTACCAGCAGAAGTGCATTGTTTGGTATTTTGTTGATGCTTCTGTCTGTTCTTTACTTCTTCTCCTCTCGCTCCAGGTCCCAGAAAAAAGAGAAGGAACCTCCTGGACCAAAACCACTGCCAATCCTGGGAAACCTTCTCCATCTTGACCTCAAGAGACCCCACCTCAGCCTCCTGTCGGTGAGTGTCTTATTTACCGCACTCACTTTGTGTAAGAGGGATTTATCAAACAGTTAAAGACAAGGTTGATTATTAAAATATGATTCAGATGATTTTTCCTCACCATTTGCTGCTCTCCAGTCTGGGGTGTGTGCTTGAAACTGGTCTAATGTGTTTACGAAACCCTAGCGTTAGAAAATGAGTAAACAACAAAGTGGATTAGTCAGACGTGGTACCCTTCTCTGTACTAACTGCAGAAAAACGGTAAACAGCTCTCTGAACGTTTAAAATCATGAAAAGAGATGAGGATGCTGCTTTATTCCTGCTCCTACAGGTTGGTAATATTGACCTATGACTTATGGAGAGAGATTAGTCTCAAAATACTTTACAAATGCATAAATGTTAATCCACAAATTAAACAAGATATGTTTCACTGTTCACTAATGAATACATCACTCTGAGTCTCTCGGTCTGCAGTTTGTACAAATACAGTTACATTCATAAATGTTTTTCATAGATAAATCATAAATACATTTGTTTAAATTTACATTCCATATTTTTGTAAAGTCGAAGTCTCGAATTTAACAGCGTCTCAAAATCCCAAAACTCGCGAGAGGAAATGAACAAAAAAAATAATCTATGAAAACCAAAACGTGTTTATGAATGTCACTGTATTTGTACAAACTGCAGACTGTGAGACAGAGTGTGATGTATTTATTTGTGAACAGTGAAACATATGTGACTTGTGTTTAATTTGTGGATTATCATTCATGCATTTGTAAAGTATTTTGAGACTAATCTCTCTCCATATAGTTTGCTGTTTCCCATTGTTTAGGTAGGAACTCATTCTAAATTTTGAATAAAAGTAAACAGACCAAAGTGCTACAAAACGAGTGTCTGTGGTAATTCACACTGTTAATAATAACTTAGACATATTTAACTTCAGTCGTTTACCAACAAACATTTTTCTCCTCAATGTTCCCCCTTAAAAGACGCTGAGCTTATGAACGTTGTGGTGGAAAATTATGACAAAAATAAGAAAGCTGAGTCTCTGAGTCGGCATCAGGTAAAACAACACTTAAGTTGGAGAGAGTGCTACGCATAGCCCCTTCTCCTATCTCCCGACCTGCTTAACAAACAGCATCTTAATACCTGTGGCTCTCTATCTATGATTAACATACCATAGCTCCATGGGGGGGGGGGCACAGTTGTTAAGACTGGTTTCAGCCGGTTTTGGTTATCTCCTCTCTGTGACAAAGGGACAAAGAGAATTGGTGATTGGAATGTGTCAGTATTCTGTTTATCTGAAACACGTCTGCTGCCTACACAGAGAGCTCAAGAATAAAACAATTGCAGTTACACAAGCATACATGGTTATTTTTGATTAAAAATAGCTCTGTTGATTATGAATCATTTCAATAAACAAATTCCATCACAACGTAAACGAACCAGCGAGGACTGCAGTTTCCCAAAATCATAGCTGTTCTCTTTAAGTGACCTGTGCTATACTGTCAAAAGTTTAACACCTGCACTTAAACATCACTTCAGAAATGGTATTAATAGGAAGTTTGTTCTCTGATTTGATGGCATTCAGTCACAAGAGCATTCGTGAGGATAGTTAGAGAAGTTGTGTTAATTCTGGATCAGAAACAGCTCCATCCATACATCCATTATCTGTAACCGCTTATCCAATTTAGGGTCGCGGGGGGTCCAGAGCCTACCTGGAATCATCGGGCGCAAGGCGGGAATACACCCTGGAGGGGACGCCAGTCCTTCACAGGGACACACACACACATTCACACCTACGGACACTTTCGAGTTGCCAATCCACCTGCAACGTGTGTTTTTGGACTGTGGGAGGAAACCGGAGCACCCGGAGGAAACCCACGTGGACACGGGGAGAACACACCAACTCCTCACAGACAGTCACCCGGAGCGGGAATCGAACCCACAACCTCCAGGCCCCTGGAGCTGTGTGACTGCGACACTACCTCAGAAACAGCTCTTCTCTTTTAATTGACCATCCCAGAGCCTGGCTCTGCATAAAGTGACAGTTTCAAAATGTGGAAATCACACAAGCTGTGCATATAAAGCCTCACTGGCTGTATTTCTGACTGTTGGGGAAACGGGAAAACGGGTGAAATTGGAGATTCAACCAAACTCAGCAGGCAATCAGTGTCAGTTTTGGGTGACACGTGTATGACTCTTTCTCATTTAAAGGAACAGCTGATGTAATGGTGTTGTTTAGAGAGAAATTGTTGCTCTGTCAGGATTTTAATTACTTATTTTTTGACAAAAGCATCAAACAGGCATTTCATTAATTAGAATCACTTTATTGGCCACTATGCTTGCACACAGAGGAATTTGTTTTGTTTAACCCAATCCGTACTGAACACTAGGGGGCAGTGAGCACACATGCCTGGAGCGGTGGGCAACCCTAGTAGTTGGAGGTTAGGTGCCTTGCTCACAAGCTCAGTTCCCTAATCACCAGGCCACATCTGCCCCCAGGGAAGTGTGTGAAATTGTGGTATAGGGTAATATGTCACCTTTTTATGAAGGTCTCAGTTTTGGGGTAACATTATTACAGAGAACAGGAGGAGTGTTGGCTGGCTTTTACAGTTAGAAGATGATTATAGTGTAAATAATATTTGGTTTGAAATCATATTCCTGACCACAAGGTGTGACTACATCATTTTCTGAAAATCCCATTCATTTCAGCCACCGAGATGTGATGCTGATTGTTTTCTATAGGCACAACTTAATTGGTCCAATGTTTTGCTGTAAATCTGGATACAGAATCTGAATAAATAATCGCCATTGGTCTCTAGCCTCATTACAGACATTCAGTGCACAGCATCAGACTTACTACATGACTCTAATCTGAACATTGCTTATGAGATATTAGTTTAATCATTTTTACATGAGATTATGTAAAGATATCCCATATCTGCACTCAACTCTGAATATAGCTCCAGGAAAACTATCCTTAGTTTTAGTAGGATGGAAAACAAAGACTCCTTTCTAAGTGAATGTTGTTCTGTTTCTTTTTGCAGATGTCAAAACAATATGGCTCTATATTCACCGTGCATTTTGGTCCAAAGAAAATGGTTGTCTTGTCAGGATATCAGACCATCAAGCAGGCACTGGTGACCCATGCAGAGGAATTTGAAAACAGAGACATGAACCATATGTTCTCTGTCTTCAATGAAGGACGTGGTAAGGGTCAGATCCATAATAAATATATGTGTGTTACAAGTCAGTGTTTGTACAGAAATGACTATGAAACATCAGTTTGCTTGTTTTTTTATTAATTTTTAAATAAATTGTTGGTGGTAACACCATTGACTCATGTCAGAGACTTGGGTTCGATTCCAGATCTGGGAAACCAGTCTGTGCTACACCAATAAGAGTGCTTAAGCTTAACTCCTAACACTGCGTTGGCCTACCTGTAATAACAGTAACTTTATAAGTCGGTCTGGATAAGAGCATCTGCTAAATGCCATAAATGTAATGTATAAAATGCCATTTGGTTATTTACATTATTTTACGCACCCTTGCTCAAGCATATTTTATACTGGGTCTACAGGCATAAGTAAATATTCCATAGATAGAAATTATATGAAATATCTGCTTTATTTAACGTTTTAGCTAATGAGCTACAAGAAATAATACAGAGCTTCAAGACAGTTTTCTATTTTCCGATCAACTGCAGGAATTTTGTTTTCCAATGGGAAGAATTGGAAAACTATGAGGCGCTTTACTCTCTCCACTCTTCGAGACCTTGGAATGGGCAAGAAAGGGAGCAAGGAGAAAATCATAGATGAGACACGTTACTTGAGAGAAGTGTTTGAAAAGTTTAAAGGTAATTCAATACTCAACATTCGTTCCTTCATTCTCTGAAACCACTTATTCAGTTCAGGGTCACAGTGGGTCCAGAGCCTACCTGAAATAGACCAAAATAGGCAACAACACACACACACACACACAAACCTATGGACACTAAGTAGTCGCCAATCCACCTACCAAAGTGTGTGTGTGTGGGTTTTTTTTTTTTGTTTTTTTTTCTTTTCATACCATGGGAGGGCACCGGAGCACCTGGAGGAAACCCACACAGACACAGAGAGAACACACCAAACTCTTCATACAGTCACCTGGAGCAGGACTTGAACCCACAACCTCCAGGTCCCTGGGGCTGCTCAATTACAGGATTGCTTAACAGTGACATAAAAGTCTCATATTAAATATTTGCTTTCAGCAGAACGTTTTACAAATATCTAAAATATATTTAATGATAAATTGAAATACGGAAGAGCAGGCCTTCAGTCAAGTTGATCACTGGAAAGCATTTAAAAAGGCCACATTGCCAGAGAGAAGGCAAATGATTAGTTTCATTCGCGAGCAGAAAGAGAAGGCAGTGTGCAACAGCAGCATTGTAAACAAAACAAGGCCAGTGGCTTTGCTTGGAAAACTTTGAGAAGTAGAATACTAGACAAGAGATGTACGCAAAGTGGTAGACAGCTTACAAGATCCTTCCAACAAGGCTTCTCCCAATAGGCAGGCCATATACCATCTAAGGTGGACAGTCTCAGAACCAAAAGACATCAGCCAATAGCATTCACTGAGAGATAAAGCCCTGATCCTGCCCATAAACTGTCAAAAGGTTTTTCTGAGTGTAGAAAGCAAAAAAGAGATTAAACATTTTTTTATTTCTTTTTTTTAAATTGAGAGGTATAAACTATTCAACAATGCAAAAAAAGTCATTTCAGGAGAGATTTTATGACCAGTTTGCGCACAATTCCTCTGTCTGTGCTTACAAGTATTGCACTGGCGCTTGAGAGGGTATTTATATCGGTGAAATGTTATAACGTACAGGTTTATGTTTCAACGGGGTGTTTCTGCTCCCTCTACTTTTGACATTGATGTGATGTCATAGTCACTAGGCACGAGGCAGGGATGCATGCTTTACAGGGTGCCAGTCCGTCACAGGGCACCACACATTCACTCACACTTGTAGACAATTCATCACAGCCAGCCAACCTACTAATATGAATTTTTGGACTGTAGTAGGAAAGCTGAGCACCCGAAGGAAACTCTCGTTTCTTTTCAAAATGTAATGATTAGAAAAGGTTAATGATGGGTTTCTGTTTTCCAGGAAAACCATTTCGTACTTCAGAGCCGGTCAGCTATGCTGTTTCAAATGTCATCTCAGCCATTGTGTATGGGAGCAGATTTGAATACACTGATCCTGTGTTCATAGACATGATTACACAGGTCAAGGAGAACATCAGGCTTATGGGCTCAGCTTCTATACAGGTAACCTTCTGAATCTAAACAGAGAACTCTCATTGTGGGTGTAATGGAATTTATGCCACTAACTTTTAGTATATGTCCTTGTTTGCCTTCAGTTGTGTAACCTGTTTCCCTGGCTTTGTTCTTGGATGAGGACCTGGAAACAGATCATGATAAACCGTGAGCAATATTTCAAGCAATTAAAGATGCTTCTGAAGAAGCTGCAGGAGACCATGAACCCTCAGGCCTGCAGAGGCTTGGTGGATTATTTTTTTGTATGGCAACAGAAAGAAGAGGTATATATTCCTTGTGTGGAGAAATGCTGAATTATTTTAGAACTTTGTGCACTCTGGACAAAGCAAATTATGCTTAAGAGTTATTTTAACTGAATTTGATGTTAAATGTAAAAAGGACCTTCCTAGAAATATAGGTACACTTACAAATAGGTTTATTAAAGTGTTCTATTAGTATACTTTTACACAAGACATAAAATTAATATACTTTCATTTATGTACTTGTCTGTGATATACTTAAAAGGCAGTGTATGATTGTGGGGGAATTGCTGTCCTTTTTGTTTGTTTATATTCAGAAGCTCAGCCTCTTGAGGTGGACCCATATTTCTGAGGAGCAAAAGGACTGTTTGTACATGACTTGTCTAAGTTTTTATTCACTGTTAGAATTACCACAGAAACTAATTTGAAGGTTTGGTAGCACTTTCACTGCATGTTTATTTTCATGCAGTTTGTAGTCTCTCAAATTTGGAATCAATTTCAACCAAATCATTATCCAATTAATGGAGCAGGAATGAAGCAATATTCTCATCTTTTCATGATTCTCAGTGTTTGGAGGACTCTGCTGTATTTCTATCGTGAGCAGAAGGGAGCCAAGCCACTTAGTGTTTTTTAAATTTTATTTATTTTCATGTTTTTCCTCTCTGGGTTCCCTGTGTGATGCTACATTCTCTTTTTCCTTCCTCAGGAATCAGGAGAGAGAAACCCACTGTTCCATGAAGAGAACCTCAAGTACACTGTCAGCAATCTCTTTGCTGCTGGTACAGACACAACTGCTGCAACCCTGTGTTGGGCATTTCTCCTAATGGCCAAGTATCCTCACGTACAAGGTATTAATAAAGAACACTGAGCCATATTGTACCCCACAGAACACTCAAAGGCAGGCAGGTTTCCTGTGAATGTTGACCAAAAGTCACTGAGACACGTGATTGTCACCTGCATTAATAATGGATATAAAATATGACAGTGAATAATGATAAAGCACCTTTCAGGATACTCCAGGACACTTTCAAAGAACAAAAACATTAAGAATTAAATAAAGAAAACACATTAAGATACATGCATAATTAAAAAGAAACCCTACAGATTAAAACGAGTTGTAAGAGAATAACCGGACAAAACATCTGATATAATAACACCTCACTGAGGCATTAATGCTATAGATTAGGAAAATGCTTTTCAAAGGTGGATAATAATGAGCAGTATCTGTGACTGCCACCTCTGATGGTCACCTACAGACCATCTATAAGAGGAGGTGCTGGTCCAAAGCCAAAAAGATGAAGGACCTCAGTCGTAATCCTAATTAACATTTTACGCTTGCCATCAGGAAAGTGTTTTCACTCCCTGAATACGAACACAGAGGTTAAGAACGAGCTCCTTTCCAATCTGAACCAGGTCTAAACCCAGACTTCAGCCTACCCACACATTACTGTTACTGCTTACATCAGTACTCTTACACACTGCTCACTTCTTTTCTTACTTTGTACAGTTTGTACTTTATTTTTCTTAGCTATAGTTTAGTATTTTTATTTAGATAACGTCTCAATATATTCTATTTCATTGATTCATTGTCTGTAAGCACTTACCCCCTGGGTGCAAGGCAGGAACACACCCTGGAGCGGGCACCAGTCCTTCACAGGGCGGTGTGGTTTTCAACCGTGGGAGGAAACCAACACAGACACAGCAAGAACACACTAAACTCTTCACCGACATTCACCCGGAGCAGGACTCGAACCTAGGACCCTTGACAGCAATACTACCTGCTGCGCCACTGTGCCGCCCCTATTTCTATTTCATATTTCCTTAACTCTTGTGTTTTAAATCATTTCACTGCAAGTTGTATCGTGTCTAAATATGTGACAACTAAAATTTTATTATGAAGGATAATGACAGCCAAGAATCATTAGAAGTTGTATTGGTTAAAGGGAAACTGCTATCAGGCAGCAGCAGTTATGTATGAACATAAACACATACAACACAGCATCCAGCTGTAAGAGAGAACTGCCTTTCTCTCTCCTTCAGCTTTCCTCATTAAATAAACAGTGGAGAATGTGCTGCTCAGTGAAGGGCATTGCATAACCATACAAAGGGAATGTCATGCAGATGCCATTCTCCCTCTTTGTTGTCACTGAACAGGTTTGGTTTGTGAGCACTGAGAATCTTGACTACTTCTTGAATTCAGACCAGGTTCAGAAGGAGATTGACCGGGTGATTGGAGATTGTCAGGCGAGGATGGAGGACAGGAAGGACTTGCCTTATACTAATGCAGTGATCCATGAAATCCAGAGAATTGCCAACATTGTACCAATGAGCTTGCCCCACACCACCACCTGTGATGTTCATTTTCAAGGCTACGTCATCAAGAAGGTTAATTTTAATTACTCTACAGTAAACCAGGTCTGAAGTATTTCACTGGTTGACGACGATGATGAAAATGATCTGAAATGGTTTGTTCTCCACAGGGAACTTGTGTGATTCCTCTGTTGACGTCTGTATTGAGGGATGAGAATGAATGGAAGAGCCCCAACACCTTCAACCCAGAGCACTTCCTTGATGAGAAGGGGCAGTTTGTTAAGCGTGACTCCTTCTTGCCCTTTTCTGCAGGTATTGTCTAATTCTTTTTCTCCACTCCTAAATGTTTAAAAGTTACCATGTTGTACAATCCCTCCCTATTAAGGATCTAAGTGGCGGCCACCAGGAGATCAGTGGTTCAATCACTGGTCTTACCTCTGTCATTTGAGGCCAGGAATCACAGAGAGCACAACTGGCCTTATTTTCACTGGGAGATCCTTCCACCCCAACATCAATGCACACCTGGCATAACAGATCTGGGAGTTAGAACTCTCCTCTAAGCGTGTTCCGCTGCCTTTGTGTTTGTGGCTTTTTGAAAATCAGTGATGTCTGGTTTCACGTCTCGAAGGAAGTTTGTTCCGACCTCACCCTCCCTCTCGTTAGCGTGATCCGACAGAGGGAGTCTTTTCTAACTGGTGGAACTAGTCCTGGACTAAACTGGGGAACAGACTGCAATGAAACTGAAAAATCAGCATCGCTAACTGCTATAAATTTGTCCTATTTTAACACGACTCCACCCTCTGCTTTCAGGCCACAGGGTGTGTGTGGGAGAGAGTCTGGCCAAGATGGAGCTCTTCCTCTTCTTCACGTCCTTTCTGCAACACTTCCGCTTCACTCCTCCACCAGGTGTGAGTGAGGAACAGTTGGATCTCACTCCAGCTGTGGGCTTCACGCTGAATCCCTCTCCACATGAGCTGTGTGCAGTTGTCCGCAACGCATGAGATGCACACATTCAGCCTGATGGGAATTGTTAGGAATTCTGCAAGTTGTTCTGTAAGGGCATATGTTAAATTATAAAATCTGATTACCCAATATATTAAAAATTCTGATTCTGTCAGGCCTTTTCACATTTATATAAAACACTCTTGAAAACATGTGCCGTGTGCCTTAACAGTTATTACTCAGAGTATGTGAGTTTATTTGACCAGTGGGAATGCAGAAGTTGAGTTTTCTCAATGAAGTGTATGAATGTAAGGTTGATTTTGCGGATGAGCTAAAGTGTAACACTAAAATATCCCAGAAAACAATAGAAATCCAAAACATCTGAAAAGGTTTCTGAAATTTCTTGCAGTTAAAATGTCTGACCGTGAGGCTCTGTCATGTCACGCCCTGTAACAACCCAGTCACAATATGACAAACAAGACTTGACATCCTTGTGACAGAGCCCTCTCAATCTCTCTCTCTGCACTTTGCAGACTAAAATACTAACTATAAAATGTACACTTGATTTTGCACAAAAGTGAATAAAGCATATTATTCATGGAAAAAAATTTTTTTTATATATATCTTTATACAGAAATGTTCATGATAAGCTTCTAAACCAACCCCATTTTTAAATGCAATACAAATGAATTCAGTTAAAGGCTTCTGTCAGTTCTCGAGCCCATGAAAGAAGTTGAGCATATAATTTTCACTCAGTTTAACCATGATAACATTTTATTGAAATCTCAAATTATTTATTGCATAATCATAATTTAACAAACTCAGTGTTTTATATATTTTGCCACATTGCACTGGGTCTTCACATTTAACTAAACATACACTAGTGTAATAGGGACATTAATGTTTCTCAGAAGACTGTTTACCAAGCTGAGGCTATATTGGCAGCACAATCAAACCTAACTTGACCATCAAGTTAAACTGCTATGACGGCCTGGGCGACTCCATGGAAAGTATGATTATGGGTAAATAATGGCCTGGTATATTAATCCTGTTTGAACAAAGAATGTGTAGAAAAATACCAGGAGACTACAAACTAGGTATTAAGAGAATTCTAGTACCAAAACGTACTCATGGACTCTTACAACAAACTTAGCTCTGAATTTCTTGGCTCATTACTGAAAAATTTACATTCACTGAGGGCATTACAGGGCGGCACGGTTGTGCAGCAGGTAGTGTCGCAGTCACACAGCTCCAGGGGCCTGGAGGTCGTGGGTTCGATTCCCGCTCTGGGTGACTGTCTGTGAGGAGTTGTTGGGTTCGATTCCCGCTCTGGGTGACTGTCCGTGAGGAGTTGGTGTGTTCTCCCCGTGTCCGCGTGGGTTTCCTCCGGGTGCTCCAGTTTCCTCCCACAGTCCAAAAAACACACGTTGGTAGGTAGATTGGCGATTCTAAATTGTCCATAGGTGTGAGTGTGTAAGTGAATGTGTGTCTGAGTTGCCCTGTGAAGGACTGGCACCCCCTCAAGGGTGTGTTCCCGCCTTGCACCCAGGCTCTGGACCCACCGGGACCCTGAACTGGATAAGCGGTTACAGAATGAATGAAGGAGGAGTTACAATGACTACACTCAGTGAATCTGGTTCATCAAACAAACGTTTTCACAGATCAGTGGATGAAGTTTGTAAAGTCACACCTCCCACCGCGAGGAATCAGCTTTCTCTCGCCTTTACATTCGTGAGGACTCCAATTCCCAGAACCCTCAGCAAAGCCACGTGACCACAGCCAACAATCCGAGAGCTCTTCAATGAACGCTCCAAGTCCCCTCAATATTATAAAGGGCAGCATTTCTACCCCCGGGTGCTGTCAAATTTTCTGAATTTACTGACAAATTTTTAAAACAATAAAATGAAGCTCATTAAGTGCCTCACATTATAATTTGTCTTTCATGACCTTTCCTTGGCAGGCTCAATACTTGAGTATGTAAAACTTGTAATGCAAATAGCCTGCAAAATGTGTGTGGTTCTAAAGAAAGGCTCTGAAATGAAACTCTGATCCATCTACTTCTTCATCCATTGGCACCTCAGCATGGAACGTACCCCTCCCCAATCTCTAAATTGCAAGGTTGCACTGTCAGACTACAATTGGAAGGCACATCGATAACATGTCTGCAGACACCGAAGATATGGTTTTGGAAAAGATCACATCTACTGGGAAAATTGTCCTTGCCAGTTGATGAATTAACATGTGTCAGAGGTATACTCAGCTCTTGGCACAAGTTTGATTTGTAGATAGTGACCTAATCAGTGACAATGATCTATATTGGGAACCAATGCCAACCAAAACAACCGGAGAGGAGACGTATCGTGTAACAACTGAGTGAGTATCTTGAACAGAGTGGGATTAAGCTGGAAGAACTGAATCGGTATCTACACTGAAGGAGCCAATGGTTTCATCAGTAGGGTCAGAGCACAGAACCCAAAACATCCAAACCATTCACTGCTTCCTTCACAGAGAGGTCCTAGTTGCCAAAATAACTTTCAGAGGAACTGGATAGAGCAGTGGAAATTGTAATTTTCATCAAGGTGCAACTGTTAAAAACTCTGTTTTGAATTGTATGTGAGGATACAGGAACAGAGCACCATAGCTTGCTACTACACACAGCTGTCCACTGGATTTCTTGGGAAAGTGTAGTTGGGCCACTCAGTTAAAAGAAGAACTCGGAGCATTCCTAATAGAGTTCTCCGTATACAGAGCTGATTGAGATGCACAATGGTGTGGAAAACCTGCATATTTGGTTGACATTTATAGACATCTCCACAAACTGAACACTAAAATGAAAGGCAGAGAAGAAAATCTTCTCACCTCTTCTATCTACAGGGGAGACTGTGATAGTAGTCCCATAAAGTTTACCAAAAGGAAAGACTCAAGTGCAGATAATGCTTTGCACATGATGGGAATCAAACCAGGGTTGTCTGGGTGCAAACAGTGAATGTACGTTTTAAATCTAGAGAGGAGACAAACTCCAAAAATAATAAACAAAATTCTTGGGAACGAAAATCAAATCAAAGAAACTCAACAAACTGGGATGACAAAAGATGAAAAGTAGTAAAGAATAAAACTCAAAAATTAAAGTTCAGAGCAGGAACCGATCACCCACCAGTAACTATTACGTGAGAAGCAGCTAAAAAAAAAAACCTGTTGCACCACCAGGAACCTTACAGCTGCTTTCACAACAAAAGAGAGGAAGAACAGAGCCCAATAAAGGCAAGAGAAAAGAAGAGTAGAACTTCAAACAACAGTTTTTTTTAAATGACAAAAGAAATAGCAGCAAGACCAATGTCCCAACAGGAAAATTCTCTCCAGAATGTTGAAGAAACAAGAGACAAAGGACTTGTGAGTTGATTTAACTCAAAAGGTAGTGAAAACAAAAGAAATCAGAGATTCCTTTTGGAAGAAAAACCCAAATTACCAGCATGGTCTTGTTCAGTACAAACTCAAGACTCCACACTGAGAGAGCAGCACGGTTGTCTTATAAAGTGTCAGCTGTTCTCACTTGGGCTGATTACTAGGCATCCTGGAGCGTGGTCTCCCTCTGGAGGTGGGATGACCATGGTGCAGGTGGTCCCTTACACAAATTGCATGGCTTCAGATCTAAGCTCAGAGTGTGGTGCTCATTTGTGGAACAGGACAGGTTTGAGATGTTTCCCTTGTGCAGTGAACATTTAAACAGCAGCAGACTTTGAGATTATCACTATCTGGATCCTCAAAGAAAGACTAAGTGAATACTTTCAATCTCAGTCTTTTGCACAGTTTGACAGGGTCTGTGACTCGGAGTTCATGGGCACAGGAAAGCCCAAAAGACTGTCAGTTGCTCCTGTACCAGCAATAGCTCAAGATCAGGGAAGATCACACATTAAAAAACACATTTTAAGACACTGCTTTTGATAGGATAGGTTTTGGATATCTTTGGAGAAAGAATACCCCATAGTTTCAAGTTGTGCCACCCTTCTCCACCACATTTGTGTGAACTGAACTTATTTGAGCTTAATTTACATTGAGAGCTGGGACCAGGAGCTCCATGTCATCCTCTCATCCATTCCTGCCAAAAGAGGGCAGTAGTGTGCATCATCCCTAGCTCAGATTTCCCATTGTTTGTAAATCACATTTACCCCATTTCTGTCTTATGGTTACAAAAGTCACTCATGGTGTATGTAGGCTCTCAAACGGATGCAGAGTCAACGGGTACTGGTCATATAATTAGAATATCATGAAAAAGTTGATTGCTTGCCCTGCTTGTGTAAGCTGTCAATGATTGACTTTTGGACAACAAGATTGTGTAGCCTACACAACTAGACTGAGAGACCAATTTAAGGCCTTTGCAGGTGTTTTGAGTTAATTAGCTGATTAGAATTAGTGTGGCACCAGGTGACTTCAATATTGGACCTTTTCATAATATTCAAATTTTTTAAGATTCTGAATTTGGTTTTTCATTAGTTGTCAGTTATAATCATCAATTTAAAAGAAATAAACACTTGAAATATATTAGTTTGTGTGTAATGAATGAGTATAATATACAAGTTTCACTTTTTGAATGTAATTTCTGAAATAAATTACTTTTTCATGATATTCTAATTTTATGACCAGCACCTGTATATTTTTAAATACATTTTAGAGTTGCCATGCCATGGGTGCCATGACTGAAAAAAGTTGAGAAACGCTGATAGAGAGTATACAAACTGAGGGTTAGTTTGGGTTGTTGGTAAGTATTGTCCTAGCTGTGCCTTTTGGATATCTCTGCTTGGTTTTATTTGGCTTGTTTATGGTTTTGCCCCTCAGCTTGATATTAAACTACTTTCTCCTTTTAACTGCAAGCATTGCTTTTTTTGTTTGGGAATTACATAATGATGTTATTCATCATTCATATTGTTTTAACAGAACTTGTTTGAATGAAGATCACTTTGTCAGACATGGAATCTACACAAAAGTAGATTTTGAGACTTCCATAAACTCAACCTCATTCTTGCAGTTTCCAGTTTGTTGTACTGACCCCAGAGATGCAAAAATGCAATGACACTTTCTGCTAAAAAAGGGCACTGTTCATTTGGCACAAGTTTTTTCCTGTTGTCCTAGTGTTGATCATAGCCCCACCCCAATCTCTAAAGAATGGTTCATAGGGCATTTTAGTTCCTTATATCCCACTTGTGGCCCATATCCCATGTCGGCTCATATCCTCACTCTGTGAACAACACTTCAGACTACTTAGCGATGGCTGTGGTGGAGGAGCTTCTTCATGTTACCAGCAGAAGTGCATTGCTTGGTATTTTGTTGATGCTTCTGTCTGTTCTTTACTTCTCCTCCTCTCGCTCCAGGTCCCAGAAAAAAGAGAAGGAACCTCCTGGGCCAAAGCCACTGCCAATCCTGGGAAACCTTCTGGATCTTGACCTCAACAGACCCCACCTCAGCCTCTTGTCGGTGAGTGTCTTATCTACCGCACTCACTTTTTGTAAGAGGGATTTAGCAAACAGTTAAAGACGAGGTTCATTATTAAAATATCATTCAGATGATTTTTCCTCACCATTTTCTGCTCTCCAGTCTAGATGGGTTTCAAGCACACACCCAATGTGTTTACGAAACCTTAGCGTTAGAAAATCAGAGTCAGACTTGTTACCCTTCTCTGTACTAATTGCAGAAAAACGGTAAACAACTCTCTAAACGTTTAAAATCACGAAGAGAGATGAGGATGCTGCTTTATTCCTGCTCCTATAGGTTGGTAATATTGACGTATGACTTATGGAGAGATTAGTCTCAAAATACTTTACAAATGCATAAATGTTAATCCACAAATTAAACAAGTCACATATGTTTCACTGTTCAGTAATGAATACATCCCAATCTGTGTTTCTCAGTCTGCAGTTTGTACAAATACAGTTACATTCATAAATGTTTTTCATAGATAAATCATAATTTTATATGAAAATAAATACATTTGTTTAAATTTACATTCCATATTTTTGTAAAATCTCAGAATTCAACAACCAGCAAGAGGAAATGAACAAATGCACGTCACTGAAAACACGTGAGTGACTAGATCCACAAAGATTCAACAATTTACAACTAAATGTTAAATCCGAGACTTCGGCTTTTCAAAAGTATACAATGTAAATGTAAACAAATATGTATTTTCATATAAAATGATGATATATCTATGAAAACCAAAACATGTGTACATGAATGTCACTGTATTTGTACAGACTAGAGACAGAGTGTGATGTATTCATTTGTGAACAGTGAAACATGTGACTTGTTTAATTTGTGGATTATCATTCATGCATTTGTAAAGTATTTTGAGACTAATCTCTCTCCATATAATTTGCTGTTTCCCATTGTTTAGGTAGGAACTCATTCAAAATTTTGAATAAAAGTAAACAGACCAAAGTGCTACAAAACGAGTGTCTGTGGTAATTCAGAGTTAATAAGAACTTAGACATGTCTAACTTCAGTCGTGTGCCAACACACATTTTTCTCCTCAATGTTCCCCCTTAAAAGACGCTGAGCTTATGAACGTTGTGGTGAAAAACTGACAAAAATAAGAAAGCTGAGTCTCTTAGTCGGCATCAAGTAAAACAACAATTTATTTGGGGAGAATGCTACGCGTAGCCCCTTCTCCTCTCTCCCCGACCCACTTAACCAGCATCTTAATACCTGACATCTCTCCACCTCTGATTACTATAGCTCTCATTTCTTTACCTAATATGTCTACGAGCCAAGTTACCATTTGTTACTTTTTACACATTCCAATGCATTTGATTCTTAGTCTCCCATCTTTAGACTGGTTTCAGCTGGTTTTGGTTATCTCCTCTCAGTGGCTAGGGGACAAGGAGAATTGGTGATCAGAATGTGTCAGTATTCTGTTTATCTGAAACACACACGTCTGCTGCCTACACAGAGAGCTCAAGAATTAAACAATTGCAGTTACACAAGCATACATGGTTATTGTTGATTAAAAATACCTCTATAGATTATGAATCTTTTCAATAAACAAATTCCATCACAATGTAAACAAACCAGTGAGGACTGCAGTTTCCCAAATTCATAGCCGTTCCCTTTAAGTGACCTGTGCTATACTGTCAAAAGTTTAACACCTGCACTTAAACATCACTTCAGAAATGGTATTAATAGGAAGTTTGTTATCTGATTTGATGGCATTCAGTCACAAGAGCATTCGTGAGGATAGTTAGAGAAGTTGTGTTAATTCTGGATCAGAAACAGCTCTTCTCTTTTAATTGACCATCCCAGAGCCTGGCTGGAGCCTGGAAATCACACAAGCTGTGCATATAAAGCCTCACTGGCTGTATTTCTGACTGTTGAGCAAGTTTCATTTAAACAAGCTGAGCAGGATATAGTGTGTAAACTGGATCAGCTGGATACTAAAATATTTTAATTCAAACTATAATCCTGTAATGGGGAGCATTTTTTTAAATAACCTTTGTACTGCACTACATGGGGGGAAAACGGGTGAAATTTGAGATTCAACCAAACTCAGCAGGTAATCAGTGTCAGCTTTGGGTGACTTGTGTATGGCTCTTTCCCATTTAAAGGAACAGCTGATGTAATGGTGCTGTTTAGAGAGAAATTGTTGCTCTGTCAGGTTTTTATTTACTTATTTTTTGACAAAAGCATCAAACAGGCATTTCATTAATTAGAATTAGAATCACTGTATTGGCCACTATGCTTGCACACAGATGAATTTGTTTTATTTAACCCAATCGTACTGAACACTAGGGAGCAGTGAGCGCATGCCTGGAGTGGTGGGCAGCCCTAGTAGTTGGGGCTTAGGTGCCTTGCTCACAAGCTCAGATCCCTAATCACCTGGCCACGTCTGCCCCCAGGGATGTGTGAAAATGTTGTATATGGTAATATGTCACCCTTTTGGGGTAACGTTTTTACAGAGAATAGGAGTGTTGGCTGGCTTTTACAATTAGAAGATGATTATAGTGTAAAAAATATTTGGTTTGAAATCATATTCCTGACCACAAGATGTGACCAAGTCATTTTCTGAAAATCCCATTCATTTCAGCTGATGCTGATTGTTTTCTATAGGCACAACTTCATTGGTCTGAACATTACATAATCTCATGTAAAAAATGATTAAATTAATATGAGCAAAGATCCCATATCTGCACTCAACTCTGAATATAGCTCCAGGAAAACTATCCTTGGTTTTAGTAGGATGGAAAACAGACTCCTTCCTAAGTGACTGTAGTTCTGTTTCTGTTTGCAGATGTCAAAACAATATGGCTCTATATTCACCGTGCATTTTGGTCCAAAGAAAATGGTTGTCTTGTCAGGATATGAAACCATCAAGCAGGCCCTTGTGACCCATGCAGAGGAATTTGAAAACAGAGACATTAACCATATATTCCATGTCTTGAATGAAGGATATGGTAAGGGTCAGATCCGTAATAAATGTCTGTATTTTACAGTTCAGTGTTTGTACAGAAATGACTATGAAACATGAGATATATATATATACAAACACACGCACAATCACAATTTGTGCACAATCACAAATGCCATTTGGTTATTTGCATTATTTTATGCACCCTTGCTCAAGCATATTTTATACTGGGTCTACAGGCATAAGTAGATATTCATTATATGAAATACCTGCTTTATTTATCGTATTAGCTAATGAGCTACAATAAATAATACAGAGTTTCAAGACAGTTTTCCATTTTCCAATCAACTGCAGGAATTTTGTTTTCCAATGGGAAAAACTGGAAAACTATGAGACGCTTTACTCTCTCCACTCTTCGAGACCTTGGGATGGGCAAGAAAGGGAGCGAGGAGAAAATCATAGATGAGACACGTTACTTGAGAGAAGTGTTTGAACAGTTTAAAGGTAATTTAATGCTCAACATTCATTCCTTCATTGACTGAAACCACTTATGCAGTTCAGGGTCACAGTGGGTCCAGAGCCTACCTGAAATAGACAAAAAAAGGCAAACACACAAACAAACTTATGAACACTTGGTAGTCGCCAGTCCACCTACCAAAGTGTGTGTGGGTTTTTTTTTCCCTCTCTCCATACCATGGGAGGGCACTGGAGCACCTGGAGGAAACCCACACAGACACAGAGAGAACACACCAAACTCCTCATTCAGTCACCTGGAGCAGGACTTGAACCCACCACCTCCAGGTCCCTGGAGCTGCTCATTAGCAGGATTGCTTAACAGTGAGAAAAGTCTCATTAAATATTTGCTTTCAGCAGAAATTTTTACAAATATCTAAAATATATTTAATGGTAAAGTTAAATACGGAAGAGCAGGCCTTCAGTCAGGCGATTACTGGAAAGCATTTAAAAAAGCCACATTGCCAGAGAGAAAGCAAATGATTAGTTTCATTCGTGAGCAGAAAGAGAAGGCAGTGTGCAACAGCAGCATTGTAAACAAAACAAGGCCAGTGGCTTTGCTGGGAAAACTTTGAGAAGTAGAAAACTAGGCAAGAGATTTACACAAAGTGGTAGACAGCTTCCAAAATCCTTCCAACAAGGCTTCTCCCAATAGGTAGGCCATATACCATCTAAGGTGGACAGTCTCAGAAACAGAAGACATCAGCCAAAAGTATTCACTGAGAGATACAGCCCTGATCCTGCCCACAAACTGTCAAAAGGGTTTTCTGAGTGTAGAAAGCGCAAGTTTTGCACTGGCGCTTGAAAGAGGGTATTTATATTTGTGAAATGTTATAACTTACAGGTTGTTTCTGCTCCCTCTACTTTTGACATTGATGTGATGCCATAGTCACTAGGCATGAGGCAGGGATACATGCTTTACAGGGTGCCTGTCCATCACAGGGCACCACCCATTCACTCACGCACTCATACTTGTGGACAATTCATCACAGCCAGCCAACCTACTAATATGAATTTTTGGACAGTAGTAGGAAAGCTGAGCACCCGAAGGAAACTCTCGTTTCTTTTCAAAATGTAATGATTAGAAAAAGGTTAATGATGGGTTTCTGTTTTCCAGGAAAACCATTTTGTACTTCAGAGCCGGTCAGCTATGCTGTTTCAAATGTCATCTCAGCCATTGTGTATGGGAGCAGATTTGAATACACTGATCCTGTGTTCGTAGACATGGTTACCCAGGTCAAGGAGAACATCAGGCTTATGGGCTCAGCTTCTGTACAGGTAACCTTCTGAATTTAAACAGATAACTCTCATTGTGGGTGTAATGAAATTTATGCCACTAACATTTAGTATATGTCCTTGTTTGCCTTCAGTTGTGTAACCTGTTTCCCTGGCTTTGTTCTTGGACGAATACCTGGAAACTGATGATGATGTACCGTGAGCAATATTTCAAGGAATTAAAGACACTTCTGAAGAAGCTGCAGGAGACCATGAACCCTCAGGACTGCAGAGGCTTGGTGGATTATTTTTTTGTACGGCAACAGAAAGAAGAGGTATATATTCCTTGTGTGGAGAAATGCTGAATTAGTGAAAACCTTTGTGCACTCTGAACAAAATGAAGCAAATTATGCTTAAGAGTTATTTAAACTGAATTTGATGTTAAATGTAAAAAGGGACTTCCTAGCAATATAGGTACCCTTATAAAAAGGTTTAGTAAAGTGTTCTATTGTAAGTGTTCTAGGAGTAAGTGTGGTTTAGTTTTACACAAAAAATAAAATATTATAATAGCAGTGTCTATGATTGTGAGGAAACTGCTGTCCTGTTTGTTTATATTCAGAAGCTCAGCCTCTTGAGGTGGACCAGTATTTTTGAGGAGCAAAAGGATTGTTTGTACATGACTTGTCTAAGTTTTTATTCACTGTTAGAATTACAACAGAAACGCATTTGAAAGTTTGGTAGCACTTTCCCCTCTATGTTTATTTTCATGCAGTTTGTAGTCTCTCAAATTTGGAATCAATTTCAACCTAAACATTATCCACCTAATGGAGCAGGAATGAAGCAATATCCTCATCTTTTCATGATTTTCAGCGTTTGGAGGCAGCCAAGCCATTTTGTGTTTTTTAAATTTTATTTATTTTTACGTTTTTCCTCTCTGGGTTCCCTGTTTGATGCTACATTCTCTTTTTCCTTCCTCAGGAATCAGGAGAGAGAAACCCACTGTTCCATAAAGAGAACCTCAAGTACACTGTCGGCAATCTCTTTGCTGCTGGTACAGACACAACTGCTGCAACCCTGTGTTGGGCATTTCTCCTAATGGCCAAGTATCCTCACGTACAAGGTATTGATAAAGAATACTGAGCCATATTGTACTCCACAGAACACGCAAAGGGCGGCAGATTTTCTGTGAATGTTGACCAAAAGCTAACTGAGGCTCGTGATTATCACCTGCATCAATAAGGGATATAAAACATGACAGTGAATAATGATAAAGCACCTTTCAGGATGCTCCAGGACACTTTTTAAAAGAACTAAAAAAATTATTTATTTCTTTAAGAAAATAGGGTAAAACACTAAGACAACAGTGCCTAGTTAAAAGTAAACCCTATAGATTAAAATGAGTTATAGCAAGAGAATGACAGGACAAAACATCTGATATAATAACACATCACTGAGGCATTAATGCTATAGATTAGGAAAATGCTTTTCGAAGGTGGATAATAATGAGCAGTGTCTGTGACTTCCACCTCTGATGCCTAAGGTACTCCAGACTGCCCTCCAAGGTGCTGCACAATTTCTGTTCTTGCACCTTCAAGAGCATCCTCACAGGGCATATCACAACCTGGTTTCGGAAACGCCGCCCAACAGGATAGGCGGACTTTGTAGAGGGTAGTGTGCTCGGCTGGGCACGTCATCCGAATCATGCTTCCTGACCTCCAGATTATATTTAATAAGCAGTGCTGGTCCAAAGCCAAAACGATGGTGAAGGACTTCAGTCGTCATCCTAATAAACTTTTCACCCTTGCCATCAGGAAAGTGTTTTCGCACCTGAATACGAACATGGAAGTTGAGAATGAGCTTCTTTCCAATCTGAACCAGGTCTAAACCCAGACTTCAGCCTAACCACACATTACTGTTACTGCTTACGTCAGTACGCTCAATTTTTTTCTTACTTTGTACAGTTTTAGCTTCATATTTCTTAGCTATAGTTTAGTGTTTTCATTTAGATAACATCTATATTTTATTGATTCATTCATTGTCTACAAACACTTATCCATTTCAGGGCTGCGGACCCCCTCGATGCAAGGTAGGAACACACCCTGGAGGAGGCGCCAGTCCTTCACAGGGCGGTATGGTTCCCAACCGTGGGAGGAAACCTACACAGACACAGGGAGAACACACCAAACTCTTCACAGTCAGTCACCTGGAATGGGACTCGAACCCAAGACCCATGATAGCAACACTACCTGCTGTGCCACCCCTATTTCTATTTCATATTTCCTTAATTCGTGTTTGTTTAATGTCTGTAGATGTTAAAGCATTTCACTGCAAGTTGTACCGTGTCTAAATGTGTGACAAATAAAATTATGAGGGATAATGACAGCCAAGAATAATTCGAATTTGGAGTAGTTAAAGGGAAACTGCTATCAGGAGGAAACAGTTATGTATGAACACATACAACATCGCATCCAGCTGCAAGAGAAAACTGCATTTCTCTCTCTCCTTCAGCTTTCTTCCATAAACAGTGGGGAATGTGCTGCTCAACAGCTGTAGTGAAGGGCATTGCATACCCATACAAAGGGAATGTCATGCAGAAATAAAACTGTACCCAGCTGCCATTCTCCCTCTTTGTTGTCAATGAACAGGTTTGGTTTGTGAGCACTGAGAATCTTGAATGCTTCTTGAATTCAGACCAGGTTCAGAAGGAGATTGACCGGGTGATTGGAGGTCGTCAGGTGAGGATGGAGGACAGAAAGGACTTGCCTTATACTGATGCAGTGATCCATGAAATCCAGAGACTTGCCAACATTGTACCAATGAACTTGCCCCACACCACCACCTGTGACATTCACTTTCAAGGCTACTTCATCAAGAAGGTTGTGCACTGTTAATTATAAATAACTCTACAGTAAACCAGGTCTGAAGTACTTCACTGGTTGACGATACTGATCTGAAATGGTGTGTTCTCCACAGGGAACTTGTGTGATTCCTCTGTTGACGTCTGTATTGAGGGATGAGAATGAATGGAAGAGCCCCAACACCTTTAACCCAGAGCACTTCCTTGATGAGAAGGGGCAGTTTGTTAAGCGTGAATCCTTCTTGCCCTTTTCTGCAGGTATCGTCTAATTCTTTTTCTCCACTCCTAAATGTTTAAAGTTACCATGCTGTATAATCCCTCTCCATTAAGGATCTAAGTGGTGGCCATCAGGAGATCAGTGGTTCAATCACCGGACTTACCTCCATGCGTGTTCAGTTCCAGTGCCTTTGTGTTTGTGGTTTTTGAAAAGCAGTGATGTCTTCTGGTTTCAAGTGTTATTATTCCAGCCTCCCCCTCCCTCTCGTTAGCGACGGAGGGAGTCTTTTCTAACTGTTGGAACTAGTCCTGAACTAAACTTGGGAACAGACTGCAATGAAACTGAAAAATCAGCATCGCTAACTGTTATATATGTGTCCTACTTAACACTAGACTCCACCCCTCTGCTTTCAGGCCACAGGGTTTGTGTGGGAGAGAGTCTGGCCAAGATGGAACTCTTCCTCTTCTTCACCTCCTTTCTGCAACACTTCAGCTTCACTCCTCCACCAGGTGTGAGTGAGGAACAGCTGGATCTCACTCCAGCTGTGGGCTTCACACTGAATCCCTCTCCACATAAGCTGTGTGCAGTTGTCCGCAATGCATGAAATGAACACATTCAGCCTGATGGGAATTGTTAGGAACTGGAACACAGTAAAACCCAGGGCTGGCTGGGGTTCTGATAACAGGGGACATTCTACTCTTTTTAACCAAATATATTGAAGAAAACATATTGCCAAAACAGAAAAAATAAACATAAAATAATCATTTACACTAACTTTTTAACAGTTAATTTCAGGGCAATCCTGAAAAAGGTACTGTCCCCAGCCTATTTTGAGCTACATTTTTCATATTGAAAAACCTGTTTTTTTTTTTTTAGATATTACATACATTGATTAAAAACATGAAATTATTAATACAAAAATAATTTCTACAAATAAATAGTATTTTGAAACTGTCCCCAGAATTCTGTCAGGTCTTTTTACATTTATATAAAACATTACCGAAAACATGTGCAGTGTGCCTTAACAGTTATTACTCAGAGTATGTGACTTTATTTGACCAATGGGAATGGAGAAGTTGATGAAAGTTGAGTTTTCTCATTGAATTGTATGAATTTAAGGTTGATTTTGCAAGTGTTTTTTTTTTGTTTTTGTGGATCAGAAAATGTTTCACGCTAAAATATCCCAGAAAACAATAGAATTGCTGTAAACCCAAAAACATCTAAAAAGTTTTCTGAACTTTCTTGCAGACATGCTAACAGGCTGAATAATAGCAGTTACAACAAGTGTCGCACCCGGTCACAACAAGACAGGACTTGACATCCTTGTGACAGAGCTCTCTCTCTCTCTCCACTTTGCAGACTAAGATACTAACTATAAATGTACACCTGCCTTTGCGCAAAAGTGAATAAAAGCATATTATTCATGATATATATATATATATATATATATATATATATATATACAGAAATGTTCATGATAAAAGTTTCTAAATCAACCCCATTTTTAAATGCAATACAAATGAATTAAGTTAAAGGATTCTGGCAGTTCTCGAGCCCAAGAAAAGAGCATATAATTTTCACTCAGTGTTTTTCAACTCATTATTTATTTTTCATAAAATTATTTATTTTTCAACTCATACTTTATATATTTTGCCGCATTGCACTGGGTCTCCACATTTAACTAAACATACACTAGTGTAATAGGGACATTAATGTTTCTCAGAAGACTGTTGGTCGGGCTGAGGCTATATCGGCAGCACAATCAAACCTAACTTGACCATCAAGTTAAATTGCTATGACGGCCTGGGCGACTCCATGGATAGTATGATTGTGGGTAAATAATGGCCTGGTATATTAATCCTGTTTGAACCCAGAATGTGTAGAAAAATACCAGAAGACTAAAAAGTAGGTATTAGAGAATTCTAGTAGCAAAATGTACTCATTGACTCTCACAACAAACTCAGCTCTGAATTCTAGATTTTCTTGTCTCATTACTGAAAAATCTACATTCACTGAGGGCATTACAATGAGTGCAATGATTACACTCAGTGAATCTGGTTCATCAAACAAAAACGTCTTCACAGATCAGTGGATGAAGTTTGTAAAGTCACGACTCCCACCAAGAGGAATCAGCTTTATCTCACCTTTACATTCGTGAGAAATCCAATTCCCAGAACCCTCAGCAAAGGCACGTGACCACGTCCACCAATCAGAGGGCTCTTCAATGAACACTCAAAGTCCCCTCAATATTATAAAGAGCAGCATTTCTACCCCCGGGTGCTGTCAAACTTTCTGAATTGACTGACAAATTTTTAAAAAAATAAAATAAAGTTCATTAAGTGCCTCACATCATAATTTGTCTTTCATGACCTTCCCTTGGCAGGCTCAATTCTTGAGTATGTAAAGTTGTAATGCAAATAGCCTGCAGAATGTGTGTGGTTCTAAAGAAAGGCTCTGGAATGACACTCTGATCCATCTACTTCTTCATCCATTGGCACCTCAGCATGGAACGTACCCCTCCCTAATCTCTGAATTGCAAGGTTGCACTGTGAGACTACAATTGGAAGGCACATCGATAACATGTCTGCAGACACCGAAGACATGGTTTTGGAAAAGATCACATCTACTGGGGAAATTGTCCTTGCCAGTTGATGAATTAGCATGTGTCAGAGGTATACTCAGCTCTTGGCACAAGTTTGATTTGTAGATAGTGACCTAATCAGTGACAATGATCTATATTGGGAACCAATGCCAACCAAAACAACCGGAGAGGAGACGTATCGTGTAACAACTGAGTGAGTGTCTTGAACAGAGTGGGATTAAGCTGGAAGAACTGTATGGATATCTACACTGAAGGAGCTAATGCTTTCATCAGTAGGTTCAGAGCACAGAACCCAAAACATCCAAACCATTCACTGCTTCCTTCACAGAGAGGTCCTAGTTGCCAAAATAACTTTCAGAGGAACTGGATAGAGCACTGGAAGTTGTAATCTTTATCAAAGTGCAGTTGTTAAAGACTCTGTTTTCGATTCTATGTGAGGAAACAGGAGCAGAGCACCGGAGCTTGCTGCTACACACAGCTGTCTGCTGGCTTTCTTGGGGAAATGTAGTCGGGAGACTATGAGTTACAAGATGAACTCGGAGCGTTCCTGATAAAGTTCACTCTATACAGAGCTGATTGCAGATGTGCAATGCTGTGGAAAACCTGCATATTTGGCTGACATTGTTAGACATCTCCCCAAACTGAACACTAAAATGCAAAGCCAAGAAGAAAATCTTCTCACCTCTTCTGATAAATTGTAACAGGATGGCTATCTACAGGGGAGACTCTGATAGTAGTCCCTTAAAGTTTACCAAGAGGAAAGACTCAAGTGCAGATAAAAATGCTTTGCACATGGTGGGAATCAAACCAGGGTCGTTTGGATGCAGAAACAGTGTGTACCAGTGAACCATGTAGGAGGTAGTGATTGTGACAGTACATTTTAAATCTAGAGAGGAGACAAACTCCAAAAATAACATAAAATCTTGGAAACAAAAATCAAATCAACAAAAGTAAAGAAAGAATAAAACTCAAACCAAAAAATAAAGTTCAGAACAGGAATCGATTACCTGCGGGTAACAATTATGTGAGAAACAGCTAACAAACCCGTTGTGCCACCAGGAACCTTCCAGCTGCTTTCACAACAGAAGGGGGGGAAGAAGAGAGCCCAATAAAGGCAAGAGAAAAAGAAAGTTGTTTTTAAACAACAAAGGAGACCGAGTCCCAACAGGAAAATTCTCTCCAGACTGCTGGAAAATCAAGAGACAAAGGGTTTTTGAGTTGATTTTACTCAAAAGGTAGTGAATCCAAAAGACTCCTTTTGGAAGAAAATACCAAATTACCAGCACGGGCTGATTCAGTACACACTCAAGACTCCGCACTGAGAGAGCAGCGCGGATGTCTTATGAAGTGTCAACACCAGCTGTTCTCACTTGGGCTAATTACTAAGCGTCCTGGAGCGTGGTTTCCCTTTGGAGGTGGGATGACCACGGTGCAGGTGGTCTCTTACACAAATTGCATAGCTTCAGATCTAAGCAAGTGTGGCGGTCATTTGTGGAACAGGGCAGGTTTGAGATGTTTCCCTTGTGCAGTGAACATTTAAACAGCAGCAGACTTTGAGATTATCAGTATCTGGATCCTCGAAGAAAGACTTAGTGAATACTTTCAATCTCAGTCTTTTGCACAGTTTGACAGGGTCTGTGACTCTTGTTCAAGGGCACAGGAAAGCCCAAAAGACTGCCAGTTGCTCCTGTACCAGCAATAGCCCAAGATCAGGGAAGATCACACATTAAAAACCAAATTTCAAGACACTGCTTTTGATAGGATAGGTTTGGGATATATTTGGAGAAAGAGTACCCCATAGTTTCAAGTTGTGCCAATGAAATTCTGCTACCCTTCTCCACCACATTTGTGTGAACTGAACTTTTTTGAGCTTAATTTACATCAAGCATAAGTATAGACAGCGACTGAGAGCTGGGACCAGGAGCTCCATGTCATCCTCTCATCCATTACAGCCAAAAGAGGGCAGTTATTGTGCATTGTCCCTAGTTAAGATTTCCCATTGTTTGTAAGTCACATTTACCCCTTTCTGTCTTATGGTTACAAAAGTCACTCATGGTGTATGTAGGCAGTCAGACGAATGCAGAGTCTACAGGTGCTGGTCATAAAATTAGAATATCATGAAAAAGTTTATTTATTTCAATAGCACATCTTTTCCTTCCCTTCGCCTCTCTATTAGTGTTCTTGGACACAGAGCGCTGAACAGCCAGTTTCTTTACAATGATTTTTTGTGTCTTGCCCTGCTTGTGTAAGGTGTCAAAGGTTGTCTTTTGGACTGCTGTCATGATTGTGTAGCCTACAGAACTAGACTGAGAGACCATTTAAAGGCCTTTGCAGGTGTTTTGAGTTAATTAGCTGATTAGCATGTGGCACCAGGTGTCTTCACTATTGAGCCTTTTCACAATATTCAAATTTTCTGAATTAGGGTTTAGAGTGGCACGGTGGCGCAGCAGGTAGTGTCGCAGTCACACAGCTCCAGAGACCTGGAGGTTGTGGGTTTGATTCCCGCTCCGGGTGACTGTCTGTGAGGAGTTGGTGTGTTCTCCCCGTGTCTGCATGGGTTTCCTCTAGGTGCTCCGGTTTCCTCCCACAATCCAAAAACACACGTTGGTAGGTGGATTTGCGACTCCGAAAGTGTCCGTAGGTGTGAATGTGTTGCCCTGTGAAGGACTGGCGCCCCCTCCAGGGTGTATTCCTGCTTTGCGCCCAATGATTCCTGGTAGGCTCTGGACCCACCGCGGCCCTGAACTGGATAAGTGGTTACAGATAATGAATGAATTTGGGTTTTCGTTAGTTGTCAGTTATAATCATCAAATCAAAAGAAATAAACACTTGAAATGTATCAGTCTGTGTGTAATGAATGAGTATAATATACAAGTTTCACTTTTTGAATGGAATTACTGAAATTTACTGAATATTGAATATTTAATTATTAATTTATTATTAAGCCGTCCATTCCAACACCCTGCTAGACCCAGAGCACTGCAAACCAGTGCCTGGCCCCCACAACCTCTACACTCTTCCGGTCCTTCATACAAGGGCCTGGACAAAATTGCATGCAATATAACAAGCTTTGATCCCGAACCAGATGGTTCTAATGATATCTTTTCTTATCTGAAAGATATTGATTTCTATCTACACCGGTTCCCCGGAATCACGGTAAATGACAAACTTTGTGATTAAACTGTCCTCTAGCTGAGACGTCAGCAACTTCATTGACCGCCAGCCAGACTATGTGAAAGCGTGGTATGAAGTGCTTTGCCAAGCACTGGAGGAAGTCTCAAATTACCTGTCATAGACAGGACTGACCGCTGCTTTGAGTGTAAAACAGCAATGCCAGGAATCCCCTCAGCAGTATTATAACAGACTCAGGCAGGCATATTTCGGACCTAGAAATGACTCCAGAATGGAGGAAGAGTTAAATTTTAAATAATTATTTATCCAAAACCTCCATGCCCACACTAGTCATCAGCTGGGAGTCTCAGCTTGCCCTTGCACCCTGTTTAGCAGACAGTTGCGTGACTTAGCTATTAGAGGTTTCCTAAAATCCCAACAAAATGCAAATAAACAGCCTGAAATACCCCTAGTCCTAAATATCAACACCAACTCTCCACCTTTAGAGTTGGTGGGTGCTACCCTTGCCAATCCGCCTGGGACCCTTCACAAATGCTGTGGTCCAGAGAGGGCCCGATATCTCCTCCACCCTCACAACACTACAAACTCTACCCTCCTCGCAGGCCAGACAGAAATTGAGGCAAAGAGGCAGAGAAGGTTTAATGCCAGATGACTCTTCGGTCATTGAAGGTGATACACCCGTCCAACAGTTCATAAGACACTTAATATGAAAAAGGGGTTGCATGTAAATTCTATTTGTCCACCATTGTGGAAGGAAGGTTAGTGCATGAGGCCCTGCTGGACACTGCATCAGATGTCACCCTAATGTCTTCCACCTTGTTCCACCAGGTTTGAGCCATTGTGCAGTGTGAAAATCGTGAGCTACAGCTCCAAGACTGTTCTCTTAAAATTCATTCGTACTCACATGCAGGCCTCACAATTCAATCTATGGTACTAATACACTTGGCCATTAGACCGATAACTTTGGTGCATGCAGTTCACGTGTCTCCTCTTGAAACAATTCCCTTCTTCATTGGCAAAGACCTCCTTAATCAATTTGGTTAAAAATCTAGGCACAAGTGTGTGAGCCTTTGCCCATCTACACCCCACACCACCGGGAAGCTCAGTGTTGCTGCCTTGAAATCTAACCTGAATCGATAGATGGTCCACCAAGTCTGACCCCTCACATTGAGGAGGAGGAAATTGAGCCCATGGTGGCCACACCAGAGACTGCAGTCTCTTCTTGGCCCCCGAACAGCGGAGCACATTTCTGTGCACTTTCACTATGCCTTCCATAGCGCTTTTCCAACCATCACCTCAGTTCTTTGAACTAGGTCTCACCTTAGAAGCCACACCTTTGGTGGAAACACGAGCAAGATCCACCTATCTGTTCGTAAGAAATGAAACCGCTCAACCCAAAACGATTTCTCATTCATCTCGTTTGGTTTGACTGGCCTGTATGAAATTCCATGATTTTGAGTTGTGAATCCCTATTATAGGACCAATGCCCTGCTCCTTGGACACCCAGAACCAAAGGTGTGCTGTACTCAACCGACACGAGCCGTTGCTCTTCTCGGCTCTGGACATGAGCAAAGATGCCATTTGCAGAATAGATCTAGCTGATGATAATCAAATGACGGTCATGGTCCTTTCTTTAGATTCATCCCTGGAATCCTCCTGGGAACCATCCCTTTTCCCAGAGTCCCTACAATTCAAACAATCTATCTGACTCTGAATTAATGATTCAAGTTGAACAAGTTCTAAAGGAGGCAGATGCACTCCAAAGTGAAGAAGAACGTGAAAAACTCTGTGAAGTGTTTCATAAATACCAAAAATCTTTTGCCAAATATTCAATGGACTGTGGTCTCACTGACATTCACTCAGTGCGCATTCCCACTCGTCCAGAAGCACCACCCATGTTTGTCCGCCAATAAAAAAGTCCTGTTGGCATCATATGGACCAGTACAAGAAATTATTGATGACTTGCTGGAAAAGGGCATAATTCGACCCTGCAACAGAATGTACTCTGCACCATTATGGCCTGTCATAAAACCCAATGGTAACTGATCATTGATTATCGGAAACTAAATCAACAGGTTCCATTGTCTCGGTGGCCGATGACACAATTAGAGCAAGAACTTCCCTCAGTCCGAAATGCTAAATACTTTTCCACCATCGATGTAGCCTCTGGATTCTGGACCAAGCAGAAGACCAACAAACTAGCTTTCACCTTCGCAAACCGACAGTATACATTCACTCGGTGCCCCTTCGGGTACACCAACTCTCCATCTGAGTTCAACATTTTCTTGAACAAAGCATGCCTTGATGCTCGCGAGTGAGGCACCCTGATATATGTGGATGACATACTCATGCGTAACCACTCCCTACAGGCACACATTGACAATATTGATCATGTTCTTGACCAGCTCACGACAGCAGGTGTGAAAATCACTCTCCAAGTGTCAGTGGTGCAGAACAAAGCTGAATTACGTCAGCCTGCTTGTAAGCACTGATGGCGTTGAACCACAAGTGAGTTGAGTGCAAGGGGTAACAGACCTCGCAGCACAAACCAATCTTAAGGAACTCTGTAGTTTCTTAGGAGTATGCAACTACTCACGACAGCTCATCGAAAACTATGCGGACCTAGGCCGTCCACTTTATGACCTACTAAAAAAATTATACCCAATTCACCTGGGGTGAAGCCCAGGAATAAGCGATGCAGGCAATGAAATCAAAACTGTGTACGGCCCTATGCCTTGCTTACCCTGACAGTAGCAAAGAATTCTACCTAGAAGAATCCCGGTCTACCCTTAGTACAGGAGATTCTGTCTACAGCAACTTGAGAAGTAGTCACTGATCTCCAGGCCCACCTAGCCTATACCTTAGGTAGCGCCGTCCCAATTTATGTCAATCCCCAAGACCGAGAATTAGCATTCATTATCAACCTTCCCATAATGGTGCCTGAAAACATTTACCGTTTGAAAGATGTCATTAACGTTGGGTTCTGGCAAGATTCCGCCTATGTTCGTGTAAAGACAACACCTCTTGTAGCATACCAAGGTGATAACCCTGATCTATACTTGGTGCCTAACTTGCTTACGTGCACACTCAAAGACATCCACTACTTGTGCCCTAGCAAACCTTTTATTCGCGACAGCGCAAATGGGATTTGTGGCCTTAAGCCTATGATGAGTAATACCCAGTGTCTGGTGGTCGTCACACCCTGAAGTTTGGTAACCAGTACCCAAGCTGAGATTGTTGGAAACCATTGGTTGGTTAACATCCCCTTTAGAGAGGCCCTACTAATCTATGATCAACATGACACCTCAGAAAGGGTACCCTTTCCTAGCCAAACTTTCTGGGTAGACCTACCCGTAAATGCAATCCTATATGTGGGAGACCTGTCCCTATATCATCTGAACCCTGACCAATATGAGTGTGACGTTAAAATTTCAGATTTCTTCTCTAAGCACACCATCGAACTAGATACTAAAACACTAACTCGCCTAGAATATGAGGGAACCCAAGTCATTGACCTAACCCCTATTGATAACACCCTTTAAAGAACTGTCGTCGCATGGTCCACTCCAGACACCTTACTAGTTGCACTGGTAGGATTAGGATATCTTTTGACCTTTGGTATAACTTGGTTCTATTTCAAACGCACTCGAGCCCTACAGAGCAGGTTGGAAAATTGATCTGATAAAATGGTTACGTTTGTTAGACACAAGAGAGCCCAAAGAGGTGGTTTCAGAAGTTTTAGATATGAAGCCAAGGACAATGTTGAAAAACCAGCTCTCGAGGTTGCGTTTGAATAAGACCTACCCATAAATAATTAGAATTTCTTCATTACACAAACAACAACACTTAATATGCACCCATACACACTGATAGGAAGACATCAGCTTTGAAAATATATTTGAATCTGCTTGCTGACCTCACCTCCCTCCACAGCAATTTCTTTTCCAGCTCCATGTTTCCTACTGGACCACAAAACTGGAAAAAAAAAAAAGGGGGGGGGATGTAGTGGAGGAAGGCCCAGGTATGCTTTTTTTTTTTAAGACTCTGGATCTAGATCAAGAAATTGAGACATTTTAAGATTCAGACTTTATCAAGACCTCACATTACACAGCAGTGTGTGTTGTAGACTACTGAAACCAAACCCTCCCCCCCCCCCACCACACACACACACAGTTGAAGATTAGAAGCTCGTAAAAAAATCCTTTTCAGTGACCTCATAATGCTCACAAAATGGTCCATACCAATACTAAGTTGTCGGTCCGAAAGTTACGACCAGCATTAAACCAAAAATAATGCCAACAGAGCCTTGGGAACTGAGTCATAAAACTCACCACAAGAGGAGACCCCAGACCCTCTGGGGCATGTATCACTCAGCTTCGAGCTCAATCTTATAGCAATATTGGCAGATGGCCCCCAAGGAATATTGTTAATATTGCGTTAATATTGTTCTCTCCAATCTGAGTTCAACCCAGCTGGAACAGCATGGACCAAAAGTGCCTTCCAAGTGGATATTTGTGAAATCATATGTCACCAAAAGCATTCCTCTCTCTCTCTCTCTCCCTCTCATTATGTCTGTCCCAAAAGTAATCTTTGACACTATGTTTTTCTTAATCCAGTTATGCATTGTCAAATGTATTATCATTATTATTGTGGAATCATCTGATAATATATTATTCTTGGGTGAATGTACGTGAACATGAATTGAGTTGACATGAATTAATGTGCATTTCCAAATCACAAAAACCCATTCCTTTCTCAATTTAAAAGAATGTTGATTAATCGCTAATAACTAGAATAGTTGGTGCAATTACATCAGTATACTCAATATGTAATATGCAAGTATATACACGAGGTATTAATTCAAGGTTGTTCTATTCGCCCAAGCAGCATTAAGCAATTTTATTTCTCTGGGAAACCTGAGACGGTCATGTGTAATTCCCAAACCCAGTAGCCAATCAGAGGATGGCTACCTCCCAAGTGGGCGTAACAGCGCCACATAGAAAACAGAGGTACGGCCGAAAGGGTGCGAGTTTGCTTTGGAAGGAGAGAGCCACTGCAGAAGAAAGGAGTGGCTTCAGAAAAAAAAAAAAAAAAAAGTCGCTTCGGAACAGCTGAAAGGAGCCGAATCTCCACCATCAAAGAGACTCTGATAAAGGACCAATCTTTATGCAACCAAACAAGGGACGCCTTGGGTCAGTTAGCATTGCTTAATACAGTGATTGAATCAGATAGAAGAATGTAGAAATCACTCTGTCAGCGAGACTCAATTTATTTTGTGTTTGTCGTTTTGTCACCTAATCAAAGCCTAGTTTTATGGCTGATCAAAGCAGGTGAAACTTATTTTTGTCCAGAATAAGGTGCCATCTCCGAGATTAGTTGATAATTAGAATATTAATGGTATATGCAGACTTCAAGATGTCACTTCTGAAAATTAGAAGTTTTCTAAATTTGGGGACTCCCAACTAGGACAGCGAGCCAGAGGAAATTCTCCAACTGACGTCACAACGCTCTGAGGGCGCCTGAAGCGGCCTGCCCCGTAAGTGACGACTCCTGAGCGAACCCAGCCTCAGCAGCTCCCACAGGGAGAACCAGAAGAGCCAGGCTTTGATTCTTTGCTGTCACTGCAACTGAACCGCTGTACCCATCGGTTGGTTGATCTGCGCCAGGAGTAAGCAAGCTCATAAAAATATAATTTTCAGAAGCTGATGTCTAATTAAGTCTCTTGATAAATTCACATATTATCTTCATTTAGCAACACACACTTCACAAGTCATATGGCCTAGCCAATTATTAAGTCATAATAAGGGCTTCTTATTTGTTGATCCCCATTAAGACTTGATAATTATGCTATGTATCAAATAATTATTATTCCCTTTCAATAAAGTATTCTTTGATTTAAAATACTGTATAGAATTTGTTCATAAACTCTGAAAATCCTGAAACTTACCCTAGCTTGAACAGTATCCAAATTTGTGATAATTATCTAAAATTAGTAATAATAATAATAATAATAATAATAATTAAAAATCACCATTAAGCATGAATTCAAATACTGTTACCACGCTACAGTCTCTAGCCTCATTACAGACATTCAGTGCACAGCATCAGACTGACTACATAACTAATCTGAACATTGCTTATAAGATATTAGTTTAATAATTTTTACATGAGATTATGAAAAGATATTCCATATCTGCACTCAACTCTGAATATAGCTCCAGGAAAACAATCCTTGGTTTCAGTAGGATGGAAAATAAAAGACTCCTTTCTAAGTTACTGTAGTTCTGTTTCTGTTTGCAGATGTCAAAAAATATGGTTCTATATTCACCGTGCATTTTGGTCCAAAGAAAATGGATGTCTTTTAAGGATTTCAAACCATCAAGGAGGCCCTGGTGACCCATGCAGAGGAATTTGAAAACAGAGACATTAACCATATATTCTATGTCTTGAATGAAGGATATAGTAAGGGTCAGATCCTTAATAAATATCTGTATTTTGCAGTTCAGTGTTTGTAAAGAAATGACTATGAAACATGAATGGGTTTTTTTTAATTAAATTTTTCAGTTTTCATTGAACACAAAGTGTTGGTGGTAACACCATGAGTCAATGTCAGAGACTTGGGTTCGATTCCAGATCTGGGAAACCAGTCTGTGCTACACCAATAAGAGTCCTTAAGCAAGACTCCTACCACTGTGTTGGTTTACCTTTAATACCAGTAACTTTATAAGTTGCTCTGGATAAGAGCATCTACTAAGTACCATAAATGTAAAATAATAAAATATCATTTGGTTACTTACATTATTTTACGCACCCTTGCTCAAGCATATTTTATACAGGGTCTGCAGGCATAAGTAGATATTCCATAGATACAAATATGAAAAAACTGCTTTATTTAATGTTTTAGCTAATGAGCTACAAGAAATAATACAGAGTTAAGACATCTTTTTCTTATCAACTGCAAGAATTTTGTTTTCCAACGGGAAGAACTGGAAAACTATGAGACGCTTTGCCCTCTCCACTCTGAGACCTTGTGATGGGCAAGAAGGGGAGCAAGTAGAAAATCATAGATGAGACATTGAGAGAAGAGTTTGAACAGTTCAAAGGTAATTCAATGTTCAACATTCATTCCTTCATTTTCTGAAACCACTTATTCAGTTCAGGGTCACAGTGGGTCCCGAGCCTAGCTGAAATCTTGGGTTCAAGGCAGGAACACACCCTGGAGGGGGCGCCCTTCCTTCACAGGGCGACACATGCTTACTCGAACCTATGGACACTTGGTAGTCGCCAATCCACAGACCAAAGTGTGTGTTTTTTTTTTTGTACCATGGGAGGGCAACGGAGCACCTGGAGGAAACCTACACAGACAGAGAATACACTAAACTCCTCACGCAATCACCCAGAGCAGGACTTGAACCCACAACCTCCAGGAACCTGGAACTGCTCAATTACAGGATTACTTAACAGTGACATAAAATCTCATTAAATATTTGCTTTCAGCAGAAATTTACAAATATCTTAAATATATTTAATGATAAATGATTTAATGATAATGATGAAATACAGAAGAGCAGGCCTTCAATCAGGTGATTACTGGAAAGCATTTAAAAAGACCACATTGCCAGAGAGACAGCAAATGATTAGTTTCATTCACGAGCAGAAAGAGAAGGCAATGTGCAACAGCAGCATTGTAAACAAAACAAGGCCAGTGGTTTTGCTGGGAAAACTTTAAGTAGAATACTAGGCAAGAGATGTAAGCAGTGGTAGTATTAGACAGCTTACAAGATCCTTCCAACAAGGCTTCTCCCAATAGGCAGGCCATATACCATCTAAAGTGGACAGTCGCAGAAGCAGAAGACATCAGCCAATAGCATTCACTGAGAGATACAGCCCTGATCCTGCCCACAAACTGTCAAAAGGGTTTTCTGAGTGTAGAAAGCACCTGAACGAAGAGATTAAACTTAATTAAGAGGTATAAACCATTCAACAATGCAAAAAAAAAGTCATTTCAGGAGAGAGATTATAACCAGTTTGCACACAATTCCTCTCTCTCAATTCCTCCACTCAAGTTTTGCACTGGCGCTTGAGAGAGGGTATTTATATCTCTGAAATGTTATAAATGTACAGGTTTATGTTTAAACAGGGTGCTTCTGCTCCCTCTACTTTTGACATTGATGTGATGCCATAGTCACTAGGCAGGGATGCACGCTTTACAGGGTGCCAGTCCATCACATGGCACCACACATTCACTCACACTTGTGGACACCCTACTAATATGAATTTTTTGACTGTAGTAGGAAAGCTGAGCACCCGAAGGAAACTCATTTCTTTTCAAAATGTAATGATTAGAAAAGGTTAATGTTGGGTTTCTGTTTTCCAGGAAACCATTTCATACTTCAGAGCCAGTCAGCTGTGCTGTTTCAAATGTCATCTCAGCCATTGTGTATGGGAGCAGATTTGAATACGCTGATCCTGTGTTCATAGACATGATTACCCAGGTCTAGGAGAACATCAGGGTTGTTGGTTCAGCTTCTATACAGATAACCTTCTGAATCTAAACAGAAAACTCTCATTTTGGGTGTAATGAAATTTATGCCACTAACTTTTAGGATATGTCCTTGTTTGCCTTCAGTTGTGTAACCTGTTTCCCTGGCTTTGTTCTTGGATGAGGACCTGGAAACAGATCATGATAAACCGTGAGCAATATTTCAAGCAATTAAAGATACTTTTGAAGAAGCTGCAGGAGACCATGAACCCTCAAGACTGCAGAGGCTTGGTGGATTGATTTTTTTTTTTTGTACAACAGAAAGAAGTATATATTCTTTGTGTGGAGAAATGCTGAATTAGTGAAGAACTTTGCACTCTGGACAAAATGAAGCAAATTATATTTGAGCTATTTTATCTGAAACTCAGAAACTGATTTGTAACTTGAGTTTAGTTTGGTATCACTTTCCCTCTGTTTATTTTCATGTAGTGTGTAGTCTCAAATTTGGAATCAATTTCAACCTAAACATTATCAACCTAATGAAGCAGGAATGAAGCAATATCCTCATCTTATGATTCTCAGTGTTTGGAGGACTCTGCCATATTTCGGTCGTGAGCAGAAGGGAGCAAGGAAGCCAAGCCACTGTGTGTTTTAAATTTTATTTATTTATATCTTTTTCCTCTCTGGGATTTCTGTTTGATGCTACATACTCTTTTTTCCTTCCTCAGGAATCAGGAGACAGAAACCCAGGACACTTAAAAAGAACAAAAACATTAAGAATTAAATAAAGAAAATAGGGTAAAACACATTAAGATAACAGTGCCTAATTAAAAAGAAACTCTACAGATTAAAATGAGTTATAGCAAGAGAACGACAGGACAAAAACACCCAACAGGATAGGCGGACTCTGTAGAGGGTAGTGTGCTCAGCTGGGCGTGTCATCTGAATCATGCTTCCTGATCTCCAGACCATCTATAATAAGCGGTGCTGGTCCAAAGCCAAAAAGATGGTGAAGGACCTCAGTCGTCATCTTAATAAACTTTTCACCCTTGCCATCAGGAAAGTGTTTTCGCTCCCTGAATACAGACACGGAGGTTGAGAATGAGCCTCTTTCCAATCTGAACCAGGTCTAAACCCAGATTTCAGCCTACTCACACATTACTGCTTACATCCGGCTCACTTTTTTTCTTACATTGTACAGTTTTATCTTTATTTTTTTTTAGCTATAGTTTAGTATTTTTATTTTGAGAGAGAATGTCTATATTTTCTATTTCATTGATTCATTCATTGTCTATAAGCACTTATCCAGTTCAGGGTTGCGGACCCACCTGGGTGCAAGGCGGGAACACACCCTGGAGGGGGCGCCAGTCCTTCACGGGGCGGTGTTGTTCCCAACCGTGGGAGGAAACCCACACAGACAGGGAGAACACACCAAACTCTTCACAGACAGTCACCCGGAGCGGGACTCGAACCCAGGACAGCAACACTACCTGCTATGCCACTGTGCCTCCCCTATTTCATATTTCCTTAACTCGTGTTTGCTTAATGTGTGTAGACATTAAAGCATTTCACTGCAAGTTGTACCATGTCTAAATATGTGACAAATAAAATGAGGTATAATGACAGCCAAGAACCATTAGAAGTTGTAGTGGTTAAAGGGAAACTGCTATCAGGCAGCAGCAATTATGTATGAACATAAACACATACAACATGGCATCCAGCTGTAAGAGAGAACTGCCTTTCTCTCTAATTCAGCTTTTCTCCTTAAATATACAGTGGGGAATGTGCTGCTCAACACCTGTAGTGAAGGGCATTGCATACCCATACAAAGACCAGGTTCAGAAGGAGATTGACTGGGTCATTGGAGGTCATCAGGCGAGGATGGAGGACAGGAAGGACTTGCCTTATACTGATGCAGTGATCCATGAAATCCAGAGAATTGCCAACATTGTACGAATGAGCTTGCCCCACACTACCACCTGTGACGTTCCACCTGTGGCAGCCATCAGGAGATCAATGATTCAATCACTGATCTTACCTCATTCAAGGATGTGTGCTGAGCCCCCTTCTGTTCACTCTGCTACACCCATGACTGCTCTCCATCACACATCTCCAACTTCTCCATCAAGTTTGCGGATGACATAACTGTGGTATGCCTCATCAGCAACAACAATGAGTCACACTACAGGAGCAAGGTGAGCTGGATGGCCTCTTGGTGCAAACAACACTCTCTCTGAACCCTGATAAGACCACGTGAACACACATGCAGTCAAATTACAGCAACACAATCAACCTGGAGGAGTACACATCAGTGACCAGCTCCAAGACCATCACCATCTGCTCCAACCAGAAGCCGTGGTGCGTGCACTGCTGAAGGCTAGAGATGTCGCTTTCAAATCAGGCGATAAGGCGGCCCTGAGAACAGCGAGGGCCAAACTCTCCCGAACTATCAGAGAGGCAAAGCATGCACACGGTCAGATCATCCACAGCCACTTCCAGAGCAGTAGAGACACTCAGCTCATCCAGAGCATCACCAGTTACACCACATGCTTGTGACAGGGATGCTTCCCTACCAGACGTGCTGAACCATTTCTACGCAAAGTTTGAGGTACAGAACAACATAACGGCGAGAAAGTTCACCCCTTCTCCCAGCGACCAGGTGCTGTCTTTTACTGCAGCCAACATGAGGAAAACTCTATGCAGAGTCGACCCGTGGAAAGCTGCTGGATCAAACAAAATTCCTGGCAGAGTGCTCAGAGAATGTGCAGACCAGCTTGCTGATGTCTTCACTGATATCTTCAACATCTCTCTGAGCAGTGTCGTTGTTCCAACATGCTTCAAGAACACCATCATCCTTGTGTCTAAGAATTCTTCTGTGTCCTGCCTCAATGACTATCGTCCCATTGCACTCACTCCTGTCATCACAAAGGGCTTCGAGAGGCTCGTCCTGAGGCACATCAAGACCCTACTTCCCCCCACACTGGACCCTCTACAGTTCGTGTATCGTCCTAACCGTTCAACGGACGATGCCATATCCACCACGCTCCACCTGGCACTCACCCACCTGGACAAAAAAGACATATACCCGAATGCTGTTCATTGACTTCAGCTCAGCATTCAACACCATCATTCCTCAGCACCTGATTGGGAAGCTGAATATACTGGGCCTTAACACTCCTCTCTGCAACTGGATCCTGGGCTTCCTGACTGGGAGACCTCAGTCAGTCCAGATCGGTAGGAACACCTCCAGCACCATCACACTAGAGCTAGCTATTTATAAAAGTTAGCTTTTTTTATGGTTTCATCTTTACTGAAGATCCATCATGCCCTTTCTTGGTATGTGGTATAAAACTGTCAAACCAAGCAATGGTTCTGAGCAAAAATCAGACACCTGACGACAATTCATCAGTCACCAGCCAGCAAGAATGCAGAAAATTATTTGGGAATTGTCCAGTCCACTATCCAGTTCATGTGTTGTCTGTCTGTCACCGTTTCCTATATGGTATCTCGACAGGAATCATAAACAGGTGTGTGCGCTGCTAGTCAGCTGTGTTTTGTGCTCTGTGATTTCATTGTGTATATTGAATTCTGTGTGTTTACCTGGTTTTGACTTCGTGACATTCTACTTACATACTACGAGTATGTTTTTGCCCCTTTTGGTTACTGATGTTAGATCTGTTGTTTTTAAATATTCTAAACACTGTATATAATTTTCACCAAAGTAGGGTTGGCTGCCGTTTGTTTTGGAAGTGGGTTGCGTGTGTGTTTTTGTATATACGTAGGGAGTAAAGTAAGGTATTGTCTTTTGTTTCCACTTAGGTAAGTTACAGCTGTTTGTGGGTCTGTTAGGGGGGGGTGGGGGGGGTTGTTATTTTTTAGTTGGCATAAGGCTATCCAGGAGTTCACTGGTGTTTGTGTCATTGTAAATATCACATATAATATATATTCTATTCATTATACATTCTGTATTTCCGTGTGTGTCCTTTTTGTCCACCTTTATATCTGTTAGTTATTCCTTTCCCATACACTAATCCCAGCATACTCCTCATTCTGTTATGGCTCAACCCTAGACTGGGTCGTAACAGTGTGCAAAAGTATCAGAGAAAGTGCTTGAGGCTAGTTATCTAGAGGCTGATAAAGTTGGTAAGGCTTAAAAGCCATGCACAATTGCAGAGACAGTCATATTGCTAGCCTGCATAGCAATTGTAGACAAAATTCTAGGCCCACAGGCAGCAAAAGAAATCACAGGGTTGCACTGTCAGACTACAATTGGAAGGCACATCGATAACAAGTCTGCAGACACACAAGACAGGGTTTTGGAAAAGATCACATCTACTGGGGAAATTGTCCTTGCCAGTTGATGAATTAACATATGTCAGAGGTGTACTCAGCTCTTGGCACGATTGATTTGTAGATAGTGACCAAATCAGTGACAAAGATCTATACTGAGAACCAATGCCAACCAAAACAACCGGAGAGGAGATGTATAATGTAACAACTGAGTGAGTGAGTGAGTGAGTGAGTATCTTGAACAGAGGGGGATTAAGCTAGAAGAACTGTATCGGTATCTACACTGAAGAAGCCAATGGTTTCATCAGTAGGGTCAGAGCACAGAACCCAAAACATCCAAACCATTCACTGCTTCCTTCACAGAGAGGTCCTAGTTGCCAAAATAACTTTCAGAGGTACTGGATAGAGCAGTTGAAGTTGTAATCTTTATCAAGGTGCAGCTGTTAAAGACTATTTTCAATTCTATGTGAGGAAACAGGAGCAGAGCACCATAGCTTGCTGCTACACACAGCTGTCTGCTGGCTTTCTTGGGAAAGTGTAGTGGGGCAACCCTACAAGGTAAAAGAACTCAGAGCATTCTTGATAGAGTTCTCCATATGCAGAGCTGATTGCAAATATTTTTAGACATCTCCACAAACTAAACACTAACATGCAAGACTTCTGATAAATTGTAATGGGATGGCTATCTACAGGGGAGACTGATAGTAACCCCATTAATGTTTACCAAAAGGAAAGACTCAAGTGCAGAAAAGAATGCTTTGCACATGGTGGGAATCAAACCAGGGTCATCTGGGTGCAAACAGTGTGTATTATGTAGGAGGTAGTAGCAAATGTGACAGTACATTTTAAATCTAGGGAAAACAAACTCCAAAAATATACAAAATTTGATTTGGGAACAAAAATCAAAGAGTATAATCTGGGATGACAAAAGATGAAAAGTAGTAAAGAAAGAATAAAACTCAAACCAAAAAATAAAGTTCAGGACAGGAATCAATCACCCACAAGTAACAATTATGTGAGAAGCAGCTAACAAACCCATTGCACCACCAGGAACCTTACAGCTGCTTTCACAACAAAAGAGGGGAAGAAGGAAGCCCAATAAAGGCAAGAGAAAGAAAAGAGTACTACTTCCAACAAAAGCTTTTTTTTTTTAAACAAAGGAAAAAAGCAAAGGCAGTGAAACCAAAGTCCCCACAGGAAAATACTCTCCAGACTGCTGGAGAAACGAGAGACAAAGGGCTTGTGAGTTGAATTAACTCAAAAGGTAGTGGATACAAAAGGAACCAGAAAGACTCCTTTTGTCAGAAAATACCAAATTACCAGCATTGTCTGGTTCAGTACAAACTCAAGACTCTGCAGTGAGAAAGCAGAACGGAGGTCTTATATAGTGTCAGCACCAGCTGTTCTCACTCGGCCTGATTACTAGGCATCCTGGAGCGTGGTCTCCCTCTGGAGGTGGGATGACCACGGTGCAGGTGGTCCCTTACACAAATTGCATGGCTTCAGATCTAAGCTCAGAGTGTGGCGTTCATTTGAGGAACAGGGCAGGTTTAAAATATTTCTTTTGTGCAGTGTACATTTAAACAGCAGCAGAATTTCTGAGATTATCAGTATATGGATCCTCGAAGAAAGACTTAGTGAATACTTTCAATCTCAGTCTTTTGCACAGTTTGACAGGGTCTGTGACTCTTGGAGTTCATGGGCACTGGAAAGCCCAAAGGACTGCCAGTTGCTCCTGTACCAGCAATAACCTAAGACCAGGGAAGATCACACATTAAAAAACAAATTTCAAGACACTGCTTTTGATAGGATAGGTTTTGGATATCTTTGGAGAAAGAATACCCTATAGTTTCAAGTTGTGCCACTGAAATTCTGCTACCCTTCTCCACCACATTTGTGTGAACTGAACTTATTTGAGCTTAATTTACATCAAGAATAAGTACAGAGAGCGACTGAGAGCTGGGACCAGGAGCTCCATGTCATCCTCTCATCCATTCCTGCCAGAAGAGGGCAGTGGTGTGCATCGTCCCTAGCTCAGATTTCCCATTGTTTGTAAGTCACATTTACCCCTTTTTGTCTTTGGTTACAAAAGTCACTCATGGTGTATGTAGGCTTTCAGACGGATGCAGAGTCTACAGGTGCTGGTCATAAAATTAGAATATCATGAAAAAGTTGATTTATTTCAGTAGCACATCTTTTCCTTTCCTTCGTCTCTCTATTAATGTGCTTGGACACAGCTCTGTGAACAGACATCTTCTTTACTAATGATCATTTGTGTCTTGCCCTGATTGTGTAAGATGATTGACTTTTGGACAACTGTCATGATTGTGTAGCCTACAGAACTAGACTGAGAGACCATTTAAAGGCCTTTGCCGGTGTTTTTAGTTAATTCACTGATTAGAGTGTGGCACCAGGTGTCTTCAATATTGAACCTTTTCACAAAATTTTTTTGAGATTCTGAATTTGGTTTTTCATTAGTTGTCAGTTATAATCATCAAGTTAAAAGAAATAAACACTTGAAATAAATCAGTCTGTGTGTAATGAATGAGTATAATATATAAGTTTCACTTTTTGAATGGAATTACTGAAATAAAATTTAACTATTTCATGATATTCTAGTTTTATGACCAGCACCTGTATATTTTTAAATACATTTTAGAGTTTGGGGTGACATGAATTTCTGCACGCCATGAGTGCCATGACTGAAAAAAGTTGAGAAACACTGAAAGAGAGTAAACAAACTGAGGGTTAGTTTGGGTTGTTGGTAAATATTGTCCTAGCTGTGCCTTTTGGATATCTCCGCTTGGTTTTATTTGGCTTGTTTATGGTTTTACCCCTCAGCTTGATATTAAACTCCCTGCTCTAACTGCAAACATTTTTTTTTTCTTTGGGAGTTACATAATGATGTTACTCATCATTCATCTTGTTTCAACAAAACTTTTTTGAATGAAGGTCACTTTTTTAGACATGGAATCTACACAAAAGTAGATTTTGAGACTTCCATAAACTCAACCTCATTCTTGCAGTTTCCAGTTTGTTGTACTGACCCCACAGATGCAACAATGCAATGACACTTTCTGCTAAAAAAGGTCATTGTTCATTTGGCACAAGTTTTTTCCTGTTGTCCTAGTGTTGATCAAAGCCCCACCCCACTTCCCCACTAGACCCCTACCCCTCCCTGATCTCTTAAAAATGGTTCAGAGGGCATTTTAGTTCCTTATATCCCACTTGTGGCCCGAGTTGTCGGCTGATATCCTCATTCTGTGAACAACACTTCAGACTATTTTGTGATGGCTGTGGTGGAGGAGCTTCTTCATATTACCAGCAGAAGTGCATTGCTTGGTATTTTGTTGATGCTTCTGTCTATTCTTTACTTCTTTTCCTCTAGCTCCAGGTCCCAGAAAAAAGAGAAGGAACCTCCTGGGCCAAAGCCACTGCCAATCCTGGGAAACCTTCTGGATCTTGACCTCAAGAGACCCCACCTCAGCCTCCTGTCGGTGAGTGTTTTCTTTTACGTTTTGCCCCACGACCTGGTTTTCCTGGGACTGATCTCTTTTTCTGTCCCGGAAAAATAATCATCCTTCTTAAGACACCTATTGTCCCAGTTTTTTGTGAAAACACACTTCCATTCACATATTCATTCACCTTTTAATAAACATGTATTCTGGTGTTGCATCAGTGTTGTCTTCCTCGCACCTACATAGGCGTGGGGTGCTGGTCTCTGTGTTGCTGTAGTGGAGGGATGCTTTTATTTGATTGATTGTTATGTAGGTTTGAAAAACGTAGTGAAAATGCATTGTCCTGGTTTTCCACTAACTTGGATGTGGCCACCCTACTTCTTTATCACACTCACTTTGGGTAGGGGCTTTATCTTTCTAATAAACATGGCCAAAAGTTTAACACCTGCTCTTAAACATCATTTCTGAAATGGTATTAATAGGAAGTTTGTTCTCTGATTTGATGGCATTCAGTCACAAGAGGATTCATGAGGATAGTTAGAGAAGTTGGGTTAATTTTGGATTAGAAACTCTTTTAATTGACCATCCCAGAGCCTGGCTCTGAATAAGGTGACAGTTTAATGTTTTCTGTGGAAATCACACAAGCTGTGCATACAAAGCCTCATTGACTGTATTTTTGACTGTTGAGCAGATTTTATTTAAACAAGCTGAGCAGGATATAGTGTGTTTCGTGGGTCAGAAAACTTTCAATTCCAACTATAAGCTTCCAACTATAGCTTCTACTCCCCAACATTGGGGAGTAGAAGCTATTTTATTTTATTTTTTTTACATTTGTAGTACACTACATGGGAAGAAGGGTGAAATTTGAGATTCAGCAAAAATCAGTGAGTAGTCAGTTAGCCAAAGTCTAACCGGTACTGTCTTTATATTTACAAAATAAATGCTGACACCACTGTTATCTTAGTGACCCCTGTTCAATCATTAGTTTGGGCATGAACTGAGCTGAAAAGCCTGGTGGCTTATTAATCACACGTTTGGGAATTTGAGTTAGAGTGTAACAGTATGAGCTAACATTAACTTTTGTCATCTACTTATCTCCAGTTTCCATTTCAAAATGAAGAACAGGAGAGAGCTGTGCAAAGTAAAGCAAGAATTAGTAAAGAAAGAAGAAAACTGAGAAATACCTTGTGGATCCTCTATGCCTTGCCCCTCTGCCTTGTACTGTGCGTGAGTTTTGACTGAAGTGGGTATGGCTCATTCTCATGTAAAGGAGCAGTAACTGAAATAGGTCTTGTTTAGACAGAGACTGGTGCCGTGTCAGTTGATCTTTGTGGTATTTTGACCAAAGGACTTCTCAGACATTTATTTAAGACAAGGGAAGTGTGTGAAAAATGGGGTGTAGGGTAATGTCACCATTTAAACGAGCCCCCACTTTCAGGTAACATTATTTCAGCACACTGGAGAAGTGTAGACTGGCTTGTAACAGTGGAAAAATTATTATAGTGTAAATCACAGGCATGTTTAGCCCCTTGAATTGAATCATATCACCTGTTAAAATAATAATAATAATAACGGAAATCTGTCTCTGAAAAGACTAATAACTGTTAATGCCACTTCATCAAGGCGATACATTTATATGGATCTATTTTATTAGTTAAAATTGCTCCAAAAAATGTAAACTTTTGTGTGAGGTTCAGCGCACAGCATTGGCTCAATACGTTACTGTAATATGAACTTTGCTCATAAGTTCAGAAATAGTAAAATATTTAATGCATTTTACATGAATTTACAGTAATTATGATACCCCATATCTGCACTCACAACTCTGAATAGAGCTCCTGGATAACAGAATCCTTGATGACAACACACATTCCTCTAAGATTTGTAAAAAATAAGATATAATAAAAGTGACTGTAGATCTGTTTCTGTTTGCAGATGTCAAAACAATATGGATCTGTATTCACTGTGCATTTTGGTCCAAGAAAAGTGGTGGTTTTGGCAGGATATCAAACCATCAAACAGGCCCTGGTGAACCGTGCAGAGGAATTTAAAAACAGAGACATTAACACTACATTCTCTGACTACAACCAAGGATATGGTAAAAGAGTCAAATCTGTAATAAATATCTGTATTTTACAGATCATTGCTGATACATAAATGAATATGAAACAGACTTGATTTTCCTTGTTTGGTATTTTTCATTCTGATGATGTAGCCATTAGCAACATGTAGCATTGAATGAATGATTATGTCCTTACACAAGCCTAGTTTTATTCTGGATCTGCAGACAAACTAGATATAGCTCATAAAAAGAAATTATATGAAAAATAATGTTGCTTTATTTGCTACAAAAAATAATACAGATCTACGAGACAGTTTTTCATTTTCTGATCAACTGCAGGAATTTCATTTTGCAACGGGAAGAACTGGAAAACTATGAGACGCTTTACTCTCTCCACTCTTCGAGACCTTGGGATGGGCAAGAAAGGGAGCGAGGAGAAAATCATAGAGGAGACACATTACTTAAGAGAAGTGTTTGAACAGTTTAAAGGTAACATCATATCACAAAATTTATTGCAGTTTTTGTCAGCACAAAAACATAGAATTTCATCTCAATTACAATTACATTGATCACGTCTAACGAGTGTAATGCACATGTTTTGAACCAATATAATATCAGTGTCATGTTTTATGGCACAGACAGCTATTTAAACTAACGATGTAGGGTTAGGATTGGTGGTAGGGTGACGCCGAGTGTTGAGATAAAGTTTAGCTGAGGTTAGTGTTAGGTTTTGGGTTAGTGTTAGAATTAGGAATAAGTTAAAATCGTATTGGTGGTGCAGCAGGTAGTGTCTCTGTCACAGCTCCAGGGACCTGGAGGTTGTGGGTTCGAGATCTGCTCCGGGTGACTGTCTGTGAGGAGTGTGGTGTGTTCTCCCTGTGTCTGCGTGGGTTTCCTCTGGGTGACTGTCTGTGAGGAGTGTGGTAAATGAACATGAATGAACATTAAGAACATTAGTGTATCGACATGCACGTGAAAATCTATGTATTTACCTCTGGCACTATAGGGGTGGAAGTGCTGCTGAGTAAGTCCTCAGGATATAGCTCAGGGTGGGACAGTCTAACAGGTGTTAGCAGGAGTTCAGCTGAGTTTTATTAAAGAGCCTAGGTTAATTTTCCAAATTTTATAGTTCTTATGTTTCGCTTATATCACTATACCTCCTGTGTTCTCCCTGTGTCTGCGTTGGTTTCCTCCGGGTGACTGTCTGTGAGGAGTGTGGTGTGTTCTCCCTGTGTCTGCGTGGGTTTCCTCCGGGTGACTGTCTGTGAGGAGTGTGGTGTGTTTTCCCTGTGTCTGCGTGGGTTTCCTCCGGGTGCTCCGGTTTTCATCCCACTGTCCAAAAAGTAAACGGTAGGTGGATTGGTGACTCGTAGGTGTGAGTGTGTGTGTTGCCTTGTGAAGGACTGACGCCCCCTCCAGGGTGTATTCCTGCGTTGCGCCCAATGATTCCAGGTAGGCTCTGGACCCACCGTGACCCTGAACTGGATAAGGGTTACAGATAATGACTGAATGAATTAATAAATAAAATCTAGTTTTGAGTGCAAGGCTATGGTATATGGGGTTAGGATTTAGGCTCATGTTTACATACAGTGGTATCATACATATTTACCATGATACTGGGTTGTAAAAGTCTTTTTAGCGTGTATATATACGGTTTGTTTTGGCAAAATTCTATGACATGTTTGTTTTGTTTGGGGGCAGCTGAGGCCTAGTGGTTAGGGAAATTTACTTGTAAGCGGAAGGTTGCCTGTTTGATCCAGAGCCAGCAGGTCATGACTGAAGTGCCCTTGAGAAAGGCATCTAACCCCCAACTGCTCCCCAGGCGCCGTGGCCTGGGCTGCCCTCCGCTCTGGGCATGTGTGCTCACTGCCCCCTGGTGTGTGTGTGTTTCGCTGCATGGATTGGGTTAAATGTGTGCAACACAGTGATCAATTAAAGTGTTTCTGATGCTGATAATCCATTACTTTCTATATTTAATACAGATGTAGCTTTGTTTGAATTGTGCCGTCAGTGGAGGTGGGAAAACATTACTGTAACAAGCAACCTTTATTTAATGACCTTACCAGGGCCCTAAGCAGAAAGGAGCAAGTGTCTGAAGAGCACCTTCTTTGGGACAGTGTACCCTCACACAAAACTATATCTCACTACACACCAAGCCTCTCAACCACATACAACACGCAACACAATAATCCCTTGCAGAGCATGCTGGGAGCTCCCCAGTGAGCTCCTAAGCTCTTCCCATACTCTGTGTCACCACAGTATCTTACACCACAGTATCTTACTTACTCTTAAAGTCACTGCATCAAAAAGGCAGCACTCATTTATGCTCATCACAATCTATCGTCCTCCTGGCCCTTATACAGAATTTCTTTGTGAATTTGCTGATTTTCTCTCAAGTGTAGTTATCGTATCAGAAAAGGCCTTAATTGTTGGTGATTTCAATATTCACTTTGAGAAGGACCATGATCCACTTAAAATTGCATTTGAATCAATTTTGGATGCGCTAGGGTTCACTCAGAATGTTACTGGGCCCACTCATCAATGCAAACACACATTGGACCTAGTGTTAACACGGGGCATTGAGATAAAGAATCTATCCAATCTCTCGCTACATGAGACCATCTCTGATCACCATCTAATCACATATGAAATAGCGTTAAACTTTGATATTTGTCCACAACCACGCTATATTAGAAAGCGCACTATAACATCCTCAACAGTTAGTGATTTTATCAACAACCTTCCAGACCTTACCACCATTTCTTCTCCAACTCACCCAAATGACCTTGAGCTCATTACAAACAACCTACAACACTTATTGTGTACAAACCTAGATAGTGTTGCACCAGTCAAGACCAAACAATTTAGAGAGAAAAGGCTTGCTCCATGGTACAGTGACAGCACGCGTGCATTAAAACTGGCTGCTCGTAACCATGAACGTAAATGGAGACACACAAAACTAGAATGTTTCCGAATTGCATGGCAGCACAGCCTCACCGACTACAAACATGCCTTATCTAAAGCCAAATCACAGTACATCTCTTCCCTTATAGAAAACAACAAAGACAACCCTAGATTCCTTTTTAGCACTGTATCAAATCTAATTGGAAACAAAAAGGAAATCAACCCCATTGTTCCCTCTGATTTCTGTAGCAATGACTTTATGATGTTTTTTAATGATAAAATTGATTGCATTCGCCTCAAAATCCAAAATCAGTCCAAAGTCACATCGGCTCTCGTAGATGAACCCCCTGCCAGCTCTGAGGTGCACTTAGACTACTTGAATTCTGTCGATGAAAATGACTTGCTTAGTTTAATTAGCTCATCTAAATCAACTACATGCTTACTGGATCCTGTACCAACACAATTATTTAAACAAATTTTACCTAAAGTCATTAGACCATTGCTCACAATAATAAACTCATCCCTCAACATTGGATATGTACCAAAACCTCTGAAACTAGCGGTAATCAAACCAATTATTAAAAAACCCAATCTTGACCCTCTCGTACTCGCAAACTACAGGCCAATATCAAACCTCCCTTTTATTGCTAAGATTCTAAAAAAAGTCGTGTCACAGCAGTTGTGCTCTTATCTACAAAACAATGACATTCATGACATTTTTCAGTCTGGATTTAGACCAAATCACAGCACAGAAACGGCTCTAACAAGAGTAACTAATGACTTACTCCTTTCACATGATAAGGGCTATATATCTATTCTGGTGCTGCTTGACCTTAGTGCAGCATTTGATACCATAGATCATGTGATGCTTCTTGATAGGCTGGAAAATCTGGTAGGAATAAAAGGATCTGCCCTCTCTTGGTTCAGATCTTATTTATCCGATCGTTACCAATTTGTTTATCTGAATAATAAATCCTCTAATCATACTTTAGTTAAATATGGTGTTCCACAAGGATCAGTGCTCGGCCCTGTATTGTTCACACTCTACATGCTGCCACTGGGTCGACTAATCCGTAAGCATGGGATTCAATTCCACTGTTATGCTGATGACACACAACTGTATATATCAGCCAAACCCAATGATGTTGCTTGTCTACATAAAATAACAGAATGATGCAAAACTTTCTCATGTTAAATTCTGATAAAACTGAGGTCTTGTTACTAGGTAAAGATACTCAGATACATTCACTCAGAAATGCTGCTATTGATAATTCAACAGTAAAACACAATGCCATCATTAAAAACTTAGGGGTAGCCTTTGATTCGACTCTCACATTTGATACCCACATATCCAATACAGTCAAAACCGCCTTCTTCCACCTACGCAATATTGCCAAAATTTGGCATATTTTATCATTAAAAGATGCAGAGAAACTAGTGCATTATTTTATAACTTCACGTCTAGACTACTGCAATGCGCTCCTGGCAGGGAGCTCGTGCAAAGCGTTACACAAGCTTCAGTTAGTTCAAAATGCAGCAGCCAGGGTGCTCACTAGAGCTAGAAAATTCGAACATATCACCCCAGTTCTCTCGTCCCTACACTGGCTACCTGTAAAATTTCGCATTGACTATAAAATACTCCTCTTAGCTTATAAATCTCTAAATGGTTTAGGCCCGCAGTATCTTACTGAACTTCTCATACCTTATCGCCCGTCACGTACACTTCGTTCACAGGATGCCCATCTACTCTTTGTTCCTCGCATTAAGAAAAACACAGCAGGAGGAAGAGCCTTTTCTCACAAAGCTCCTCAACTCTGGAATAGCCTTCCGGTTACTGTTCGGGGCTCAGACACACTCTCAATCTTTAAATCTAGATTAAAAACCTACCTTTTCAAACAAGCTTTTGGTTAATCACTCACCTTCAGGTTACTCCTTCTATATTGGTGTTCGGGCTGGTTTTCATATTATCACTGTTCTGTGTTAACCCTGTCATATCACCATAGCTACAGCATTCTTAGTTAGCTGTGTAGTAACCGCCAACACGCTGTCTGTCGCTGGGTTCTCTTGCCTGACCAGTGGAAGCTTTTTTCGCAGGACAAATTTCCCCGTTCTTTACCATGACCCTACTAACCTCTGTGTTTTTATTTGTTCCCTTTGTCTGGCTTTCTTTCTCCTGTCTCTCTCTCATGCTTTGAGATGTCCTGCTGATCTCCAGGTGTTGCCCTGATCCAGCCCCTGTGTCCTGTACAAGATCCTGGCCTTGTCTCATCTACACTATCATGCTTGGCCGTGCTGTTTTATCTCAGATTAACTCTGCACCTAATTTTAACTCACACTGAATCCCTGATCACCTCCTCCTTCATCAGACTCATACATCACTAATATCATCATCCTTACCATTTTCATTTCTACTTCTCCATCATCACTAATATACTACATTTATATTACTATAACCCCTTCATCGGTCATTTCACTTTTACTTCTGTTCTCTGTTGTGTCTCCGGTGTCGACCCGAGGAGGATGGGTTCCCCGTATGAGTCTTGGTTCCTTCCAAGGTTTCTTCCTCGTGTGCTGAGGGAGTTTTTCCTTGCCACTGTTGCCCCTGGCTTGCTCATAGGAGGCTTGGACCCGGATCTCTGTAAAGCTGCTTTGTGACAAGCGCTATATAAATAAAATTTGATTGATTGATTGACAGTATGTTAGAAGGCTCAACAATGTCATAAATATTCGCTCTATTTGTTAGCACTCAGTAATAATAAAAATTATTTTTATAGAACTGACACTGTAACCATATTAGCTACTTTAAGTTAACTGAAACAATACATTTAAATATTTTATATCAAACAAACTTAAAGTGCATACTAATCACACGTTGGTGAATGTATTTCCTTCCAATGTGTAAGGATTAGAAAAGAAGAGAACCAATTAGGGACGCTGTTTAAATGAACAGAGCGTTATTAAATGGTTTCTGTTTTCCAGGAAAACCATTCCGTACTTCAGAGCCGGTCAGCTATGCTGTTTCAAATGTCATCTCAGCCATTGTGTACGGGAGCAGATTTGAATACACTGATCCTGTGTTCGTAGACATGGTTACCCAGGTCAAGGAGAACTTCAGGCTTATTGGCTCAGCTTCTATACAGGTAACCTTCTGAATCTAAACAGAGAACCGATTCTCATTTTTGTTACGTTCTCTCTTTATACATTTCTTATGTATTTAAATTTTATCCTCACTTTAATTTAATTTTAAATCATGATTTTAATTGTGGTTAACTGTTTACCAATTCAGTTTTATTGTATTTTTTTTTTTGCTTTTGTTATAAATGTTATACTTTGTGTATTAAAAAACTCATGTCAAACTTTTATGTTTGAAAGGTGCTATAAAACAAAGACTGTGATGAAGTCAAGTAGGTGTTGAGTCATCACGAGGATTCCTGGACGTATAAAAGCTCCCTGTAAATGAACATTAAGAATATTAGTGTATCGACATGCACGTGAAAATCTATGTATTTACCTCTGGCAATATACGGGTGGAAGTGCTGCTGAGTAAGTCCTCATGTGTGGGCCTGAAGGATCCATGGTTTCCTGGAGGAGAGGAACTCACTTTATGTAAACTTGTAACGAAAGAGAAAAGGTTAAATAAAGTAGATATATACTTACTGATAAAACAGTAAATGTGTGCGTGTGTGTAAATATGTTAAGAGGGGGTTGGTTCTCACTCTTAATTAACTGCACCTGTGTTAATGTTATACCTCAGGATATAGCTCAGGGTGGGACTGAGTTTTGGCTGACAGTCTAACAGGTGTTAGCAGGAGTTCAGCATAGTTTTATTAAAGAGCCTAGGTTAATTTTCCAAATTTTATAGTTCTTATGTTTCGCTTATATCACTATACCTCCTGTGTTCTCCCTGTGTCTGCGTGGGTTTCCTCTGGGTGACTGTCTGTGAGGAGTGTGGTGTGTTCTCTCTGTGTCTGCGTGGGTTTCCTCCGGGTGACTGTCTGTGAGGAGTGTGGTGTGTTCTCCCTGTGTCTGCGTGGGTTTCCTCCGGGTGACTGACTGTGAGGAGTGTGGTGTGTTCTCCCTGTGTCTGCGTGGGTTTCCTCCGGGTGACTGTCTGTGAGGAGTGTGGTGTGTTCTCCCTGTGTCTGCGTGGGTTTCCTCCGGGTGCTCCGGTTTCCTCCCACGGTCCAAAAACACACGTTGGTAGGTGGATTGGTGACTCAAAAGTGTCGTATGTGAACGTTTGTGTCACCCTGAGATGGAATGGCGCCCCCTCCGGGGTGTGTTCCCACCTTGCGCCCAGTGATTCCGTGTAGGTTCTGTACCCACCGTGACCCTGAACTGGATAAGGGTTAGAGACTATACGTCTCAATATTGCTGATGATTTGGAGCATTTCATTAAAAAGCATCAGCACTGGAATTTATTTGGAGGTCATTCCACTGTCCACTGGGGAACTTCAAGTCCACTTCATCGATATTAAACATTAGATAATTATAATTAGAACTCTAGTTGTAATGAAGTTTGTAATAGATGTCCCTGTGTTTACCTTTAGTGGTACAACATGTTTCCATGGCTTCGTCCTTGGCTGAAGAACTGGAAACTGCTGATGAAAAACCGCGGGCAATGCATCAAGGAGGTAACTGGACTTGCGGACAAGCTGCAGGAGACCGTGAACCCTCAGGACTGCAGAGGCTTGGTGGATTATTTTTTTGTACGGCAACAGAAAGAAGAGGTATATGTTTCTTGTGCTGAGAAAAGCTGAGTTAGTGAAGCAGGAGAACTTTTACTTTGTGAATTCTGGACCAAAGGGAGCAGTAAATTTTACATAAAGTAAAATGTAAAAGGGACTTCTAGTTTACATACATTTTAAAACATATTTGAAATGTATCCATTAGTGGGATTTTAACCAGTTATTTACAGATGTATTCATTCATTCATTCATTTTCTGTAAGATCATCATACTTAATAAGGTTTTAGACCCTTCCACTCTGGGTTCCCTGTCTGATGCTCAATTCTCTTTTCCTTCCTCAGGAATCAGGTGACAGAAACCACCTGTTCCATAAAGAGAACCTCATTTACACTGTCGCCAATCTCTTTGGTGCTGGTACAGACACAACTGCTGCAACCCTGTGTTGGGGCTTTCTCCTAATGGCCAAGTATCCTCACGTACAAGGTATTAATAAAGAACACTGAGCCATACTGTACCCCACAGAACACGCAGAGGCAGGCAGGTTTTCTGGTGAGAATCATGTTGTGAATGTTGACCAATGGCTAACAATGAGGGATATATAAAATGAATGTGAATAACACAAAACAAGGACTACACATTGCATCCAAACAACTGAACACCCCAAACGACCACGAGAGTAAGAGTATGCGCACTGGTGCATGATGGAAACCATGAGAGTGGGTGCTGCTCAGCATCTGTAGTGAGGGACATTGCAGTTCATACAAATGTAGGAAGGGAATGTCATGCAGAAATAAAACTGTACCCAGCTGCCATTCTCCCTCTTTGTTGTCAATGAACAGGTTTGGTTTGTGAGCACTGAGAGTCTTGAATGCTTCTTGAATTCAGACCAGGTTCAGAAGGAGATTGACCGGGTGATTGGAGGTCGTCAGGCGAGGATGGAGGACAGGAAGGACCTGCCTTATACTGATGCAGTGATCCATGAAATCCAGAGACTGGCCAATATTTTACCAACAAGTTTACCCCACACCACCACCTGTGACGTTCACTTTCAAGGCTACTTCATCAAGAAGGTTAATGTGTACCGTTAATTATAAATGACTCTACAGTAAACCAGGTCTGAAGTACTTCACTGGTTGATGACTCCGAACTGAAATGGTTTGTTCTCCACAGGGAACTTGTGTGATTCCTCTGCTGACGTCTGTATTGAGGGATGAGAACGAATGGAAGAGCCCCAACATCTTCAACCCAGAGCACTTCCTTGATGAGAAGGGGCAGTTTGTTAAGCGTGACTCGTTTTTGCCCTTTTCTGCAGGTATTGTCTAATTCTTTTTCTCCACTCCTAAATGTTTAAACCATGCTGTTATTGAACAGGTTCATTCAGAATTGGAAAAAGTGTTTGTTTTTAAACATTTTGTTCTTTTTTTTTATCCCTCTTTATTGTAATTTCACAAATGCTGTTCTACTTCATTATTAATGCCACATTTTACTGTTGTATTTACATTGGAATCAGTTTATACCTTGCTAATATCTTGGTTATGGGGTGGACCTTGACTCAGCAAATATGTCCCTTCCCCCAATATCAAACTCACTCCTACTTTTCTAACTGGTGGAACTAGTCCTGGACTAAACTGGGGAACAGACTGCAATGACACTGAAAATCAGCATCGCTAACTGCTATAAATGTGTCCTACTTTAACACTAGACTCCACCCCTCTGCTTTCAGGCCACAGGGTTTGTGTGGGAGAGAGTCTGGCCAAGATGGAGCTCTTCCTTTTCTTCACCTCCTTTCTGCAACACTTCCGCTTCACTCCTCCACCAGGTGTGAGTGAGGAACAGCTGGATCTCACTCCAGCTGTGGGCCTCACACTTAGCCCCTGTCCACATGAGCTGTGTGCAGTTGTCCGCAACACATGAGATGTACACATTCAGGCTGATGTCAGAAGGGGCACCAGAGTGAAGAGGTGCAGAAGAGGTACTGATGCCCTGTATACACCGATCAGTCATAACGTTAAAATGACCTGATTGTTTTTACCAATAGATAGATAACTGAATTGAATTTACAGATGTCCAGTGCGTGTTGAAAGAGAGCAAGATTGTATTTTTATGTTTTTGTGGTGTGTTGAAGGGCAAGAGCTCATGATGAAGTTGGTCTTTCTCCCTCATGCATTAAACTTTTGCAGTCTTGCAAAAGTCGTGTTTGTGTTAATTTGATATTTGTTTATTAGATCAATGTACTGGGGGAAAACATATTCATGCTTTATTTTGTCTCTTGATAAACGTGAAATTCATCTTGAAGCATTTTCTTTGAAGTGGAGGAAATCAGTAAAATAACAAAACCTCACTGTCCATAGAAAAACATGTTTCTTGCATCATTTGAACACAGCAGCTGTCCTTCACATTCGTGAAAATTTCATGATGAATGAACCAATAGAAATGCTTAAAAATTACTTGGGAATAATATCTTTTTACATTGACTTGGATTGACAGTTAATTTTATTTCATTTCTCATTATTCATTTTATGGGGCGTGGCAGAGCAGCAGGTAGTGTCTCTGTTACAGCTCCAGGGTCCTGGAGGTTGTGGGTTCGATTCCCGCTCCGGGTGACTGTCTGTGAGGAGTGTGGTGTGTTCTCCCTGTGTCTGGGTGGGTTTCCTCCGGGTGACTGTCTGTGAGGAGTGTGGTGTGTTCTCCCTGTGTCTGGGTGGGTTTCCTCCGGGTGACTGTCTGTGAGGAGTGTGGTGTGTTCTCCCTGTGTCTGTGTGGGTTTCCTCCGGGTGACTGTCTGTGAGGAGTGTGGTGTGTTCTCCCTGTGTCTGCGTGGGTTTCCTCCGGGTGACTGTCTGTGAGGAGTGTGGTGTGTTCTCCCTGTGTCTGCGTGGGTTTCCTCCGGGTGACTGTCTGTGAGGAGTGTGGTGTGTTCTCCCTGTGTCTGCGTGGGTTTCCTCCGGGTGACTGTCTGTGAGGAGTGTGGTGTGTTCTCCCTGTGTCTGCGTGGGTTTCCTCCGGGTGACTGTCTGTGAGGAGTGTGGTGTGTTCTCTCAGTGTGGGTTTCCTCAGGGTGACTGTCTGTGAGGAGTGTGGTGTGTTCTCTCAGTGTGGGTTTCCTCAGGGTGATTGTCTGTGAGAAGTGTGGTGTGTTCCCTCTGTGTCTGCGTGGGTTTCCTCCAGGTGCTCCGGTTTTCTCCCACAGTCCAAAAGCGCACGTTGGTAGGTGGATTGGCGACTCAAAAGTGTTTGTAAGTGTGTGTGTGTGTTGCCCTGTGAAGGACTGGCGCCCCCTCCAGGGTGTATTCCTGCCTTGCACCCAATGATTCCAGGTAGGCTCTGGACCCACCACGACCCTGAACTGGATAAGGGTTACAGATAATGAATTAATTATTAATTTTTATTTAATTTTTTCATTCTCCTGTAAAGTTACTATTCTGGAGATGCATGTTTTTTTTGGACAGTGAGCCCCACCCATTCTCACTTAAGGTACAACAATATTTCAGCTTTCACCTTTTTAAAGACACTGTGTTCAAACACCCTCACAAAGAAAAATCTGTTTGGGACACTCAAGCACCACCTGAGACCAAACACCAAGACACACTTAGCAACACCATAGCACCCACTTAGTAACAGCGTAGCAACACCTTATCTCAATCACCTAGTGAAAACTTTTTCACCCTAGAGACCACATGACACCAGCCTAGCAACGGGACTCTTCTATATTAGTCTTTAAAGGGCTCATATGATGGAAAATCACCTCCACTCCCTTAAAAAAATAAAAAAAAAGTTAAAAACCCAGGGTGGGTAGTTTTCAATACAGACTCGATAAGAAAATAAATGAAGGTGATGTGACTCATACATGGTCAGAAAATTGGTCTCTGTGGATGTACCCTCAAGCAAACATAGGTATGGAATATAATTGTAACTTATTCTATTATAATTGTGTAAAATAATTAGATTTTAAAGTTGTGTTGATTTCATATGCTCCATGTCATCTATTTTATGTTCTTTTATAATGCCCTGATTAGGGTGAAAATGAGTGAATAACATGACACAAAAATAAACCCGGGTTTGAGCCCCGCTCTGGGTCACTGTCTGTGAGGAGTGTGGTGCCCCACGGGACCCTGGAGCGGTTACAGACAAAAACACAGCTGGGTAAACAAATAAAGCAGGGTTTCAAAGTTAGCGGAGTAAAGTAATCCCAAATGAGAGTTGCCTGTTTATCAGCTAAAGTTGTCTGCTTCCTTGAGAAATCCTGCTTTGCGGAGGTATAACCCCGGAGCAGGCAATGATAATGAAGCCTCTGATTACCTGACTTGGGTGTGTTAGGAACTGGAACACAGTAAAACCCAGGTTCTATGAGATATGGGGGACACTTTACCATCTCCATTGCTCTGGTATGTATGTCTATCAATGATTTCTGTGCATTTACAATTGTACGTCTTTGAGTTCTTAAAAAGCACTATATAAATGTATTATTATTATTAACATCATCATTATCTTCCGCCTTAACGCTTTAAAGAAAATCCACTCTGGGTTCGACGTTCCCATGAGAAGCGAATGGAAACCCAGCATCAGAGAGGAGCAGCTGGAGACCAGCAGATGGCGCCCTTTACTCTTTCATCTCGTCAGCAGCTTCTGTTATGCTTTCCTCACCCAGTTAGTGTAGGACTAATCTTAGTGTGTCTTTCTGATGACTGCAGAAGCTGAATGTGCCAAGTGCTCTTCTGTAACACTCCAGACTGGAAAACGTCTAGATTAGCAGCCACTTACACTTTCACTTTCTAACCGTCAGTCTCAGGGCATGGGTGTGATGATTACAGAAGCCCTGAAGGGCACAGAGAAAAATGTTGAAAGTGTATTACTGAGACTAAGTTCTGTTTTGTTTATATAGTGTGTAGTGTGTTATACACACACTAAAATAACGTTTTAAAAAAGTGTTCTCTGTGCTCGTTTACTGAATGTGTGTTGGCTGTAATGATGTTAATGTTGCTGACTGTACATCTGTTTATACATTATTCACAGAACTGTTATGCGCTGGGACCATGACTACTGCTGGGTGCTCGCTCTGATACGGCTGATACACGTAGCTCTGGAGCGATCACTCATACATAACCAGACATGGTGCTCTACTCTGAAAGTAAACAGTTTATTTCTTAGAGGTAACGGTTCCATTTGAGGATGCAGTAGATGAAGCATTCATAAGGAAGAAGCTGAAGCAAACAGACCTGGCGGCGGAGGTGAGAGAACGTGGGTGGACGGCACATGTTAGACCGGTGTTAGGGGATTTGTAGCCAAATCGGCCACATCCCTGAATCAGGGGCCGGAAACTAAGAGCAGCTGTGAAGGAGTTATCAGGGGTAATTAATTAAAATTCATTACAGTCCAGTTAGAGAAGATTTTCCCAAGCCACGGTCCAAAACATAATGTATAACTTGCATTATAATCCAGTGCCATACCCTGTATATTAAAATAACCCTGTACAGTGGTTAAATATTACTCAAATACAACACAAAATGCAGTTTTAAATGAAGGTTTTTAATATTAATGGAGAAAAATCCAAACCTCCATGGCCCTGTGTGAAAAAGTGTTTGTCCCTAAAGCTAATAACTGGTCAGGCAGCCCTTAGCAGCAACTACTGCAATCAAGCGTTTGTGGAAACTTGCAGTGAGTCTTTCACAGCGCTGTGGAGGAATTTTGGACCACTCATCTTTGTAGAATTGTTGTAATTCACATTGGAGGGTTTTTGAGCATGAACCGCCTTTTTAACGTCATGCCACAGCATCTCAATAGGATTCAGATCCAAAATCTTCACTTTGTTGTTCTTTAGCCATTCAGACGTGGACTGTGGTGTGTTTTGGATCATTGTCCTGCTGCAGAACCCAAGTTCGTTTCAGCTTGAGGTCATGAACAGATGTCCAGACATCCTCCTTCAGGATTTTTTGGTAGACAGTGGAATTCATGGTTCCATTTGTCACAGCAAGTCTTCCAGGTCCTGAAGCAGCAAAACAGCCCCAGACTATCACACTACCACCACCATATTTTACTGTAGGTATGGTGTTCTTTTTCTGAAATGCCGTGTTACTTTTACACTAGATGTAATGAAACACACACCTTTCAAAAAGTTCAACTCTTGTCTCGTCAGTCCACAAAAGTCTTGGGGATCATCCAGATGTTTTCTGGCAAAAGTAAGATGAGCCTTAATGCTCTTTTTGCTCAGCAGTGGTTTTCGTCTTGGCCCTCCGCCATGCAGGTCATTTTTGCCCAGTCTTTTTCTTATGGTGGATTCATGAACACTGACCTTAACTGAGGCCTGCAGTTTGGATGTTGATGTGGGGTCTTTTGTGACCTCTTGGATGAGTCATCGCTGTGCTCTTGTGGTAATTTTGCTCGACCGGCCACTCCTGGGAAGGGTCACCACTGTTCCACGTATTCGCCGTTTGTGGATAACGACGCTCACTGTGGTTCGCTGGAGTCCTAAAACTTTAGGAAAGGCTTTATACCCTTTTCCAGACGGATCTATCTATCGTTACACTTATATAGCACCTTTCTATACACCCAAGGACGCTTTACAATCCACACTGCTCAGAACACTCAATCCACACACACTGGCGAGAAGCGGCAGCCAAACGTGCACAGCGTACTCTCGACCAGGAACAACCGTCCACCTGGAAGACTGCATCTGGCACTAGGGTTTCACCCAGGACAGAGTGCCAATCCATATTTGGGCTCAGACACATTCACTCACACAAACAGACATTCATTCACATACACACTCATTCACTCACACACCAGAACATTTATTAGAGAAGCCAATTCACCTACCCTCCATGTTTTTGGACTGTGGGAGAAAACCGGAGACCCCGGAGGAAACCCACGCAGACACAGGGAGAACATGGAAACTCCACCCAGATGGGACTTGAACCCAAGATGTGGATTAAATGACTGAAGTTACTGTTTGTGTCGGTGAAACCCAAGCTTTGTTGAGGACAGTGTCATAATCCAGTTTTGAGAGTTACTAATGAATGAGGGTGAGTGCCATCCCAAAGGTGTCCCAGAAGAGCTTTTATCATGTCCCTTGGGCTATTTTTACTGGCCCCAGGACAGCGGTACTTGTTGCCCCCTCCTCTCCTTGCATTGTGGGGGACCACGTGTGATGTAGGTGCCCTAACAGTCAGCCCACAGAAACAACTGAAGTTCTTCAGAATTAGTGATGTGTCGGTCGCGAACGAACCGGTTCAAAGAGCCAGCTTTTGTAAGTGAACGATGAGAGCTGGTTCCCGTCTAAGACCGAGCCATTTTTTTCTAAGGCTTGTCATTCAACCAATCAGCGAAGTGTTTTACCACCAAGCGGGGAGGGGAGGGGAGGGGAGGGGTGGGTGGCATTTACCCCCCCCTCCCTGCTTGGTGGTGTGTGCAGTGCTCGCACATGGCAAACACAAACAGGATGAAAGTGAAAAGGGAGAGCCGGAGGGAGAAAAATGACCGAAAGGAAAAGAAGCAGTATTTGGCTGCATTTTAAAAATCATGATAACGCAACGGCAGAATGTCTCATTTGCAAGGCCAAAATATCTTTTCGTGTAGGCTCCACTAACAATCTTCATAGACATTTGAGAACGATACATCCAGCAGTTCATCTAGAAGAAAGGCAGGCCAGCATGCCAACACCTGTTCCAAAACCTGCACCATCAGGTACATGTCAACGAACGGCAACACAGAGCTCCATAAACCGTTTTGTGACAAATACATTGACACCAGCAAGACGAGCCAAAATTGATGAAAAGTTGGCCATAATGATTGCACAAGACTTCCAACCCTTTTAAATTGTAGAGGAGAGGGGAATTAAAGGTTACTCAGAAGCTCTTAATCCAGCCTATGTACTACCAAGCAGAAAGACGCTCTCCCAAAAAATTGTTCCAAGACTGTATGAAAGAGAATATTCAGTACTACAAGAAAGAGTTAAAAAAGCAACAGCTGTATGTCTTACCACTGATCGCTGGACTGCAAGGACCACCACATCATTCATGTCTGTGACATGTCACTTCATTGAAGATTATAAAATGGTGGCATATCTTTTGGACTGCTTTGAGCTAAGTGACTAGGCAGACGAACTGAGACGAGTAGCAAATGAGGGGGACATTGAAAGCAAAGTTGTTTGCTGTGTTACTGACAGTGCAGCAAACATTACAAAAGCTATTAAAATAATGAAATGGACACATCTCCCTTGCCTTGCTCACACCATCATAGTCAGAGAGGCCCTCAAGGTGATGAAGCCAACTATAGATATAGTGAAAGTTATTGTTGAATACTTCCACAAGAGCACAATAGCCACAGAAAAACTTAAATCCACACAGCACCAGATGGGTTTACCTGAACTAAGACTCAAACAAGACTGCATAACAAGGTGGAATTCAACCTTTTATATGCTGAGACGACTTCTGGAGAGCAAAGATGCTGTCATCTCGACCCTGGCCCTCTTGAGTGCCCCAGTTGACGCACCCAGACAAGAAGAATGGGAACTTGTCCAAGAGATGTGCACCATTTTGGAACCCTTCGAGCAAGTCACTGTGGAGATCGGCTCTGAGAGGTAAATTATATATATATATTTTATTATTATTATATTTAATATATACTGTAGTGTGTACATTTTGTGGTGTGTTTACATACAAAATTGGACATAAATGTTTAATACTGAACTGAAAAAACTTGCAATATCAAAATAAGCACAATACAAATGTGAATGTGAAATTATATTGGTAAAATTATTGTTATAAGCTGTGTCATAAGGAATCACTAGATGCAAGACCAACAAATGTAGCAATAGATTGTATTAGATTTAGTAATAATACTAGCCGAATAAGTTTCTAATAAAAAAAATAAACAGAACAATTCTAGATATCACAAAATAAAACAAAGTATAATTTCTCAATTATTGTTTTTACCTTTTTTGTTTCTTTTTCCGTTATGTGACTGCCTCCAAAATGCTTCTACTGTGCAGGGGTCTGCAAAAAATAGCTGCCTACCACCAAACACAAGCAACTAATGAGAGTGTCATTGAGATGGTGGCTGCACTCTGCACCTCTATGGACAGAAGGTTTCACAGAATGGAGTACAACATAGTTCTCTCTGAAGCTACTGTACTGGACCCAAGGTTCAAAAGGCTGGCCTTTAATGACGATAGAGCAGTTGACGAGGCACTGCGTAGAGTAACAGCAGCAGGAACTAGATCCACTTCAGTAAGCACTTTCCAACCAGGCCAACCAGAAGGCCAAGAAGAAGGAGGAGCAAGGGCAGAAGTGGAGCAACAGACATCTGCTGTTTGGAAACGATTTGATGCAAGAGCCACAGAGGACACTGCAAGAAGAGTTCCCTCAGTAGATGCAATGCTGGAAGTACGGTCTTATCTTGAGGAGCCTCTTATTCCAAGAACAGAAGACCCACTGAGCTGGTGGCATTCAAAGGCCTCAGTTTACCCACGGCTAGTCAAGGTGATGGCAGGGCGACTAGGTATTGTAGCGACATCAGTACCCTCTGAAAGAATCTTTTCAAAAACTGGAGAGATAATAACAGAGAGAAGAAACCGAATCGACCCCTCCGAGCTGAGACACTTGGTTTTCCTGAATGCCAAACTGCCTTCCAAAAAATAGTCGAAGAAAATGTTAAATCGGTTAAATGTTTGTTGACAGTTGTGGGTGTTTTAATCACTACCGTTGAATGCTGCTGTTTTGCACTTTGCAGAGTATTTGTTTATTTTATTTCCCAGAAATGGATGATTATTTAATTTATTAAGTTATTTTGTAATATCTACCTTTTAGGTTCTATTGGCTATACTTCAGAGTTTACAATTGAATTGAATGTGTGAGTGCAATCAGTGAGTTATTACAAGACAGCCATAAAAACAATTGGCCATTGCCACACTATTTATTATTTTTAATATTGAACAATAGTATTTTGTCCATATAGCCATGTAAAATGTAGGTAATATTCTTCTGTACCAGTGGAAATAAGTGGTAAAACAAAAAGCCATTTAGGAGCCGAAAGGAGCCAAAAGAGCCGGATCCCCAAAAAGAGCCGGAATTCCCATCACTATTCAGAATAACGTACCTTCCCCTTGGGATAAATAGAGTTCTGTGTATTTATCTATAGTATAATACACTATTAAAAATTCAATCATTAGGGAGTGGTAACATATTTTGACTCGGAATATCAGAGTTTTTTTTCGCCGAGGAAGAACTGACCACAAAATAATCACAATATTCTGTCTGAATTTTGTGAGTCGCTCTGGATAGTGGTGTCTGCTAAATGCTGTAAATGTAAATGCAATAAGAAAATGTGAAAGGGATAAAGTGGTGATATATCAAGTATTCCTCCTGTCTTTCTTCCTCTGTCCTTTTATCCTTTCATCCTCCTTCACTTCCTCTGTACTCCACTCTGCTTTTCTTCTTTACTCTCTCTCTCTTTCTCTAGTGGGGGCTGTGTGTCCGTGGATGAATTGGGTGTGTTGTTTTTTTCCAGTGGTAATTTCAATTGAATTGCTGTGATGGGTTTGTCTTTTGTGTCATATTTCTTGTGTGAGTTCACCATGGTCAGGACCCCCACAGAGCAGGTGTGATTTGGGTGGTGGATCATTCTCAGCGCTGTAGTGACACTGGCGTGTGTTATATTGGTATGAATGGATCAGACACAGCAAGGACGCTAGAGTTTTTAAACTACTGTCCAGTTTCTTAGGTGTTAGACACACCTAAACAATTCCAATAAGATATAGCAAACCAAGTCCAGTCTTTTGATTCCTAACAAAACATGTAATTTCACCAGTGACTGCATGCAATGCAGAGTGACGGAACAGTAGGGCGCGCTGTTGTTGAGGCCCTGAGAGTCCTTGTTGGGGCTTTGAAGACTAAAACTACTGAACTGCCTCCTCAGGAAAGGAGAACAGGTTCAGTCTATAGACAGCACCATGACAACACTCAGCATTTACCCCCCCTTCACTCTCTTCTCCCTCTATCCCTTCTCTGTCTCAGGGGGGCTTTGTTGGGGGCGTCAATCAGCCCCCAAATAAATGCAAAACCTGATGGAGCACAAAGGGCCACAGAGCAAGCCGGACACTGGGCTGGACTCCTCCTATTGTCTAGTGGCTTAAGACATGGGTTTGTGTGTGTGTGCGTGTGTTTACTTTAGTGCGACCACCCAGGACGAGGTGTGTGTGTGTGTGTGTGGGGGGGGGGTGTTCCACACATCCACAGCCACATCACATACAGAGCCCGAGAGTACAAACATAAACTCTAATTAAACAATGGGAAATCAAACCTCTGCTTTTGAAAATTATGCTCCAAAAGAAGCGAAAAATAAGAAGAGGCATCATATTGTAACAAGAACATTGACTTTTATCAAAGAGCTGGAATCATTTATTAAATAATATTAACACTGCTCTGATAAATACAAGTTTTATGGAACATTTATCTGAGTTGTAAAAAACTAGAGCGCTTCTGAACACATGACATCATTCTGCTGTTTCCTTTGCTGTGATTATGGCTAAAACGTCCGTGGCGTCTCAGAGAGTCGCAGCCTGTGCCTGACACACTGTAAGGTCCGGTGTATTTACACTGGCTCTTCAGCACCAACCCTTCAACAAATCTGTTCAGCAAATAACAACAAACACCACAGGCCACAGTCAAGGACACTTTATTTCGCCACATTCAAATAACTGGGACTGAACCTGGACGGGGCAAAAGAAGAGATGTTTCGGTCATGTTTGCTGTTTTGTTTCATTCAGAGCCATGTTTTGACTTCACTGTAAACCACAGATTTGATTCTGATTCATTTAATTTGTACCTTCTAATTTCTAAACGATTCTTCTAAAGTTTAAATGATTTTAATTGATTCTTATATTTTTTACATTTACTTCAATTAACAATAAATAAACAAACACTTGGGGAATGGAATAATAACTCAACCATTTTAACTCCACTGCAGCACCATTGTAGTGAGGTGAACACCTTACAGTGAGTTAACAGAACAAGAGTAAGTCTCTCACACTCAGTCCACTTTGTGTTTTCTAGTTCTAGTTTGTGTTTTCTAATTTTCTAGTTCACTCTAAAAGCTGTGTAGCTTAATATCTGACCTGGGAACTGACCCCTAATATTAATAGTAATGATTTGAATATTAATCTCAAGGGTGATGTGAGGAACAAGACATGATCAGGCCCTGTTCACCTCAAACCCCAGCCTAGCTCTAGGTTTATACGACTCTCCGATCAATATCTAGAAGAGCGAGAAGAGCTTTGTGACTTTAGCACCAGGAGATGAGGGTTCTGACCCTCAACACCAGGCTCGGATCATGAACCGCCCAAGCCCCCGAATGAGGTTTTGTCCTGCCCCTCACAGCGCGCGCCATGTTTACGCCACTCGACTTAATCCCGAAGCAAAATATTGACCTAAAAGGTTTCAATGAATTGGCCACTTGCTTTTTCAAACACATCTCATCACTGTCCATTAGTGTCCACACACACACACACACACACACCTTAAACAGCCAATCACAGTCCGCCACAAGCCTCTTAATGTGGTTTTCCACTGTACAAGAAGGAGCTAATTATTAGCAGTTGGAAGCTTCTGATATGTAAATGTGTGTATGTGAGGGGTTTGTGATTGGGTCACAGCACACCACACTCACTGTAGTTTATATTCAAACCAGAGCTGGACACTGCAGGGATTTAAATCTGCTTTAATAATAAAGAACACAAAACAATTCATGTGTCGACTTTGCTCTGCTTTTGCTTTGCACCGACTCCAGGGGTTCTCCCTTGGGACTAAAAAGCATGCTTTTCTCATTCTGGGTACATTTTTTTCCCTGTCCACATTCATTGTTTTGTGGGTTTACTGCAATATGCATGAATTCAAATACGTAAAATTGTGTTTTTAGGGTGAAAACCCTCCCCTTGTCCTCTTGACTCTAAAGACCCGCCCTCAGCTCATTTGTTTGCTGCAGGTTGCGATGCTCCTCTGACTTTAAATCCTCCATCATAAAGAGGACGGGGGTCACTTCAAACAGCATCTCCCCCCTGACACTGAAGAAGAGCTAACTCACACTGGATTAAACCGTCCCAGAGAAACCCGGAGCCCTCGGAGCAACACCAAAGACCCTTCTCCTCCACTCTCTCATTTATTTAAGCCTCATTTATTAAGACACAGGAGCGCTTCTGTCTTGGGTGAAGATGAGTAACTCCAGGATGGGTTTCTCAGTGAGGGATATTCTGAACCTGAGGGATGAGGATGAGCAGGAGGACGAGGATGAAGAGGAGGACACTGAGGATGAAGATCAAGACACAGATTCTAAGAAGACAACACAAACGGAGACGCCGTCTTCACATTCACTCTGGACAGGGGCTTCAGCTGCTTATCAATATCCATGTATGTCTATACGCTTGTATATTATTCATACCTATGCTAATTAAATCAATTCTTATATGTTTATTAATAGCTTCTAGCATTTTTTTTTTTTAAAAAGCTTATGTAATTTAAAAGACTTGTTTTTCTCTAATGCAAGGGATTTTATTTCTGATGCCGAATTAATATTTATTCCCTACAAATTCCGTTATGGAAATAAAGGTGATGTGAAATGGTACAGACGTATCTTTATTTCATTCTGTGGTTAATAAATTACTTAAAACTAGAGTTGATAAATATGGCTAATTAAAATTCAGATTAACGGATACTATACAATTATACAGCCATTACATTAAAATCACCTCCTTGCTCCTACATCAACTGTCCATTCTCTCCGCTCCACTGACCACACAGGAGCTCTTTAGTCCAGCTGTTGCTCCGCATGCTTGTTTACCCTCTTTCACCCTGTTCTTGACCTGTAGAGAATCACCACAGAGCAGGTATGATTTGGGTGGTGGATCATTCTCAACGCACTCTCTCTCTCCACACACCTCCTTGGTCCAACGTTGTTAGTGTTAAATTTAAACAGTGAGTGATACAGTTTAAGGGGCGGCACGGTGACGCAGCAGGTTAGTGTCGCAGTCACACAGCTCCAGGGACCTGGAGGTTGTGGGTTCGATTCCTGCTCCAGGTGACTGTCTGTGAGGAGTTGGTGTGTTCTCCCTGTGTGGGTTTCCTCCGGGTGACTGTCTGTGAGGAGTGTGGTGTGTTCTCCCTGTGTTTGCGTGGGTTTCCTCCGGGTGACTGTCTGTGAGGAGTTGGTGTGTTCTCCCTGTGTCTGCATGGGTTTCCTCCGGGTGACTGTCTGTGAGGACTGTGGTGTGTTCTCCCTGTGTCTGTGTGGGTTTCCTCCGGGTGCTCTGGTTTCCTCCCACAGTCCAAAAACACACGTTGGTAGGTGGATTGGCGACTCAAAAGTGTCCGTAGGAGTGAGTGAATGTGTGTGTGTGTGTCTGTGTCGCCCTGTGAAGGACTGGCGCCCCCTCCAGGGTGTATTCCCGCCTTGCGCCCAATGATTCCAGGTAGGCTCTGGACCCACTGCGACTCTGAACTGGATAAGGGTTACAGATAATGAATGAATGAATGATACAATTTAACGCTCCATCACTAGCAGCATTAGTTTAACACAACTAGATTTAACACTGGTGAACTGGCTGAGAGAGTAGCTCATCTGTCGCTGCACAGTGTGTGTTGGTCGACCTCTAGTCCTTCATCAGTGACACAGGACGCTGTCGGCTGGATGTGTTTGGTCGGTGGACTGTTCTCAGTCCAGACACTGAGGGGTTTAAAAACTCCAGCAGCACTGCTGTGTCTGATCCACTCACACACTAACACACCACCACCACCACGTCAGTGTCACTGCAGCGCTGAGAATGATCCACCACCACGTCACACCTGTTCTGTAGGGGTCATGAGCACTGAAGAACAGGGTTTATAGCTAACAGCTAATGAGGGTATAGTAAGTGGTTGATAATAATGGTCAAGTCACACAGATTTCCTGAGTGAAAAGTTGTAAATGGCCACAACTGGCAAATTATTTTTCAAAATAGTCATTTAATTTTCTTGTAGAGGATGTGTTCACATTTTTTTTAAACTTGGAAACACAACAAAACATGCCATTTGACAAGCAGTGCCCAAATATTTGCACATGAGTACAGAGTAGGAATCATACATTAAAGAGATCAGTCCGGTTGATCTGAATGTTTTCTGATTGCATTCGTATAATGTATTGTAGCTAATAGGATCAAAATGAGGTGAGGACATGTGGCACTTTAAGGGTTAATGCTGGTAAACCCCCACCCCAAACAGAGGCTCAGGATTGTCCTGGACACACAAAACACAGGGAAGGGGACACACGGGGGCAGTCTATCACCTTAAACCCACAGCCACTGTTCCTTCCCAAAACAACACTACAGACAGCGCTACACTAACATTAACAACAACTGCTAATAAAAACGCTCTCACCTGAGGGGTACAGGGGCATGCTGGGAGCCATTTTGCATAGGACCACTCCCTTAGCTGTTTGGTTGGGGGGTCATGGAGCATGCCACAATACTGAACTCAATGAATACACGATACTCAGTCAAGACTCTGTGAAGCTATTAAACACAGCTGAGTGAAGGCACCTGACGTAGTATTAAATGCAGTTCAGCTTTCCCCTGTAGAGTTCAACACAACAGGTCACACTCTGGTGTTCTTTCTTCTTCTTCAGTTCGCTCCAGTGCTGCTGGTGAGGACCCTGCGGAGGCTGAAGCCACAGCTCCAGGCAGAAAGAAAAGGATGAAGAAGAGGAGGGTCCTGTTCTCCAGAGCCCAGACCTGTGAGCTGGAAAGGCGTTTCCGGCAGCAGCGCTACCTGACTGGACCTGAGAGAGAACACCTGGCCCACAGCCTCCACCTCACACCCACTCAGGTCAAGATCTGGTTCCAGAACCACAGGTACAAGATGAAGAAGGCTCAGAGGGGCCCGGACATGGCTGTGTCCACACTCCGGAGGGACCACTGGGACCACCAGCCATATGCCCTTAAACCACAGGACCTCATTGTCCCACATCAGTTTCCATTTGGAGTCCAACACTTCCATCCAATCCATTTCAACACCAGTCTGGTTCACACACGGCCATGGTCCTGGTGACAGATGGAACTGGAAACTCTTAAAAACTATTGGAGAGGTGTAGACACTCTTGAAGACTGTTGCAGACTAAACATTTGGAGACACCAGAAGGATATGGAGTCTCTGTGAGATACTTGGAATCACTTTTAGAGACACATGAAGACATTTGGAAACACTTAGAGACTTGGAGGGACATAGAGACCGTTGGAAAGAGTCTCTAAAAGCTCATCTGCTTCCAACGCAGCTGTCAAAGTTGTCTTAATGTTTCTTCAGTGCCTCTAATTGTCTCCAGATGTGTTAGAGGCGGAAGATAAACTGAAAATACAGTAGCGGAATGGACAGTATCTATGCTTGCACAGAGTGTGATGAGCTGTTAATAATCAGAGTAATAGCACAATTGGATTAGAATACATTCATTTATACGCCTCATTCGGGATAGAGTAGTCAATCCAATTACAATCTCCATCCGACTGAAGGAGGTTGGTAATCTTGTAAGTTATCTGTTAAATAGAAGAATAATAGCTGTGTAAATATCTGTATCCAATTACATTCCCACAATCTGTGAGCACATGCCACACTCAAAATCTGAATTTCTCCAGTTCCAGAGGTTTCTTGTCAGTGGCAGTGGGACTGGCCTTCAGCTGGTATATGGCACAATTTTGCTGGACATCACGTCTTCCTCTCAGCCCTTTTGAAATAAGTGGATGTAAAGTATGTTTTCCTGAGTCATTGTCTTATTAAGGGTTGTACATTTAAAGCTTTTTTAATATTATTTTTAAAGAGGTGGTATTTAAAACACAAGAGCTGCTGATTTAATTCCAGCCTGGTTTGGTAGAAGAACCACGCCCAGACTCTATGGCGTCAAAATAGGTTCTAAAATTCTGAGAACAAAAAAACAAAAACAAAAACAGAATCCATAACCAATGAATTATATTTTGTAATTGAGAAAACTCTCACTGATATTGACAGTTATATAAACGGGCTTGTAACGAGAATATTTATGTATATAATCGTCTAATTTGAGTTTAATGTTCTTGAAGAATCCGTTTTTATATTTATTCCCCCTTTTCTCACTTGCGTTTCTCTTAGTCTCGCTTTCGCCTCCAGGTTTCTCGCTTTTGACGTGGCTGCTGAAGTTAAGCCCCGCCCACACAGCCTATTTTGCACATCCTAACCCTGATTGGAAAATGATTCTAAGATTCTATGACGACTTATTACTTAAAGACATAATCGTTAATAAATATTTTGATATGGCTTACCAGTGTTTGCCGGTCGGTCACTTTCCAAACAGGGTAAAATTGTCGCGCTCTCGCTGACGTAGCGGGATGTGCAGAATCTGCTGGGTGGGCGGGACTTAACTTCAGCAGCCAATGACTATCTAGACCCCGCCGCTGTCAAAAGTCAAACGCGAGAAAGTTCTGGAAGCGAAAGCGAGACTGACAGAAACGCAACGGATTCTTCAACAATGTTAAACTTAAAATAGACTGTTAAATACAGAAATATTATTTTTTCGTTTATTTGTTTTTATTACTCTCAATATTAATGAGATTTTTCTCAATTTTAAAATGACATTTATTGGTTATGGATTCTTTTTTTTTGGTTCTCAGAACTTTAGAACCTATTTTGACGCCTTATAAAGCCACTCCACTCTCCTCACCTTCTGATGAAAATTTTCCTCATTTTTTTGTGTGGGCGAAAAGTCATAAAATAAATAATGTCTTAAATTGGGACTTTTAACTTCTATAACAGAGTTAGGCCAATCAGAGACCGCGGTTTATATAACAACAACCAAAACTAAATGACCCTATGGATCTCCACATTCAGGCCTCATGTTTAAAGATTGTCTTGGTTTTCATGGTTCTAAAAACATACTACCATTCTCACTCTCACTAGACACGTTTATGTGTGTGGTGACATGTCATGGACTGGTGCCCTGGGACAGCTGTGGACACCCAGGGACATGAGCTCAGGACCCATGGTGGATGGTGGACCCAGGATGACATGGTTACAGGAAATGAAGTGTGACATGAAGTTATGAACCTTTTTATCATTATCTGTTAATAGGTTGATTATCATATGGGAAGGTCTCTTTTTTCCCTTCAGTTCAGTAATAAAGACACCTTTCTGTTCTCAGTTCCGCAGTGACACTGAAGGGTTTAAAAACTCCAGCAGCACTGCTGTGTCTGATCCACTCTACACCAGCACAACACACACTAACACACCACCACCACGTCAGAGTCACTGCAGCGCTGAGAATGATCCACCACCACATCACACCTACTCTGTGGGGGGTCCTGAGCGCTGAAGAAGAGCAAGAGGTGGACTACAGTCTATAATTAATCAACTACAAAGTGCTCCTGTGTGGTCAGTGGAGCTGAGAGAATGGGCAAAGTTTGCGGAAATAATGCTTCAATGTCACGGCTGACTGGTGGATGTACATGTGTTTTTTAAGGCTGATTTTAGAGACAGGCTTTAAAACATGGACTGTATGACCTCAGGAGAGAATGAAAAGTTTTAAATCAACACCTTTTAATAAGGAAAAGAAAGGGAATGATTTCTGTGATGTGTCAACAGGCTTAAGCCAAGACCAGTTAAATTTATAAACAACACATTTTGTCTGTGGTGCCTTGCCTCTTTGTGTTTGTGTGGCTAGTGCTGGTTGTTCAGTCTCTCTTCACGGCTGAACTGGGTAAACCTGGACTGTAAAATTAAATAAAATGAGCACTCTGAAGGATTTTTGTGGAGATCCTGAGTTGTCTTTGGAAACTGGCGAATAAGGGATTCCAGAGTGTGCACTGAACTTGAACTGGCTGCTGATCTGTTTTTCCCACCTTTAAAACAAAACAAAACACATACAATATTTAATAATAGCAAAGCACTAAAAAAAGACCTCGTTGACCTCAAATAAAGGAGAATTTGTCTATATTTATTACACTAAATAACAGTACACTGTTTTTTTGTACTGAGTAAACAGAGCTCTGCCCTGTGGAGGACTTGCGCCCCCTCCAGGGAGTATTCCTGCCTTGCGCCCAATGATTCCAGGTAGTCTCTGGACCCACCGCGACCCTGCACTGGATAAGGGTTACAGATAATTCATGAATGAATGAATGAATGAACGAACAGAGCTCATCGTCATCCACAGCAACCTCAGTACTCAGATCCACCACTGGAGGGCAGCATTCTCCCACTATTACCGACCCTGAGGGCTTTCTAATGGAAACATTCTTCAGCTGGGTTTAGGTAGAGTTGCCTAAAGAGACTGATCCATCCATGCACAATCAATCAATCAATAAATCAGTCTATCTCTCTGTTATTCTTACCTACCAAACATATTTATTCCTGTAATCCACTGTGCTCCAAATTATTATGCAGATTGAATTTAAGTGTCAGAAAGATTGAATTTTCTGTTTTTCCATTAACCCTGTGGATGGTATTGTGTCTCAAGGTTTAATGGATCACTGAAATTAATCCCAGATACCTGTGATAATTAGTTTGCCAGGTGAGGCCAATTAAAGGAAAACTACTTAAGAAGGATGTTCCATATTATTGAGCAGGCCACAGGTTTTAAGCAACATGGGAAAAAGAAAAGGAAGGATCTCTCTGCTGCCGAAAGTGTCAAATAGCGCAGTGCACTGAAGCATGATCATTGTACTGTAAAAAGATTAGTGTCTGATTCAGGGCACAGACGGGTTCGTGTAGATAAAGGCGTAATGATGAAGGTTTCTTCATCATTGATAATGATTAATCATTGATAATTATTACCATTAAGATAATGGTAATGATTAAGAGAGCAGCTGCTATAATGCCATCACAAAGCAACAAACAGTTATTTGAAGCTGCTGGTGCCTCTGGAGTCCCACAACCCTCAAGGTGTAGGATCCTCCAGAAGTTTGAAGTTGTGTGTGAACCTACTATTCGGCCACCTCTAACCAGGGCTCACAAGCAGAAACGGTAATTTTTAAACAGTCTTGTTCACTGATGAATGCCAAAACTCATGGCGTGGCCACCATCTTCCTCTAACCTCAACCCTACGGAGAACTTCTGGAGTATCCTCAAGCAAAACATCAATGAGGGTGGGATGCAGTTCTCATCAAAACAGCAGCTCTGGGTTTAGCTGTTCATACTGCAGCCTTCTGTTTGAGTAAGATGCCAGAACACAAAACATATCTCAATGTCAGAGAAAGACCTGGCCTCTGCTGCCATTCTGAAGATATGATATTTGTGTTTCAGAGACGTGTATAAATACACATAGGCCGGGGTGACAGGTAAGTGTAGTTTTCAGGGGCCGCAAACTCATTTTAGTAATGACTGCTTCTATTATATAAGTAACTGATAACTGTAATCAACTGATGGTGAGTTCTTAATATTTTGCTGTGGTCCCGGACGCGCCCGGTCCAGCTGAGGTCCCAGACGCGCCCGGTCCAGCTGAGGTCCCGGACGCGCCCGGTCCAGCTGTGGTCCCGGACGCGCCATGTCCATGTCCAGCTGACATCATCTCTGTCTCTGTCTTCTTCTCACTACTCATCTCACAGGTTAAAGCCACTGGACCACTTAATAACACAATACAACACACTGTTACACCACACACACACATCAGATTTTAACTTGGTGCATATACATCACAGCAAAAGTCCACTAGTTCTTGATCGACTCTGAGTGATAATTAATTATCAGTCTGTGAAGAGCAGCCCTGGTCTCCATATTTCTCATTCTGCCCTCTCCTATTATGGCAGTATGTGGACAGTTAGGGTGAAATCAATGGGAGGAACAGAGCAAATGGGACATGATTTTCCTTTCCATTACTTCTCTCTTCTCTGGATGTCTCAAATCACTAATGATGGCCTTCAGAGTATTCACTGGCTCTACCTCAATAGACTCTTAAAACCATACGTTAGCGCCCACCCTCTCCGTTCCTCAGAGGAGCGCCAACTAACACCGCCAACCCCCCGTACAGGTCAGTCGAGGCTATTCTCATCTCTGGTACCACGCTGGTGGAACGAGCTTCCAAGCACAGAATCAGAGCAACAGGAACCCTCTCCGCATTCAAGAAATCCTTGAAGACCCAACTACTCCGAGAGTATCTCTCTGAAAGTCCTTCTTTAAAGCACTTATTACTTCCTGCATATTGCACTCAGTGTAAGGTAATTTGTATAAATTGTGCTGTAGTTTGATAAAAGCTTCTGCCAAATGCATAAATGTAAATGTAAATCTCTTCTCTGATATCTCATTCACATCTGAATACAAGTGAATTTCCTCTGTTTGGTAATTTGCATGCCTTTACAGTTTTTCTCAATTGCCAAGACACATTTCCTGAAACCATGCATCCATTTCTCCAAACTGTAAACACAAAA